>NW_019268618.1:130775-140286 GCF_002738365.1 Cucurbita moschata | reverse complement strand
TCAAATGCTTGGCAAAGACACCAAGCCAACACCTCTACTGAAGAAGGGAGACAAAAACAAACCACTAAAGCAACACATGTTCACGCAGAAATACCATCCAGACGGATGAAGAGAAGGGTCGACCACGTTAATTTTAAAGCAAATAGAGAGTTATGATAAGTTAAGGTCAGATCAACTTTGAGTTCAAAACAACGAGAACCAAAGACTGGTTCGAAAATTCTATGGACTAGTCAAAGTTGTCCACAAGATTAGGAAGACATCATATAGGATCCAATTGCTCCTATGGATACAGACTAACCCTGTTGTCCATGTCAGTAACTTGAAACGTTATTATTCCGACAAAGAAAACATCAAGTAAAAGCAGGTGGTATGACGTCATGCAAAGAAGAAATTGTTTCAAGCGAAGAAAGTAGGAAAGATACCAACAGAGAAGACTTGAAGAGTTAACAAACCGAGAAGTGATTTTCAACAGCTCCTAGTAGGTTGGAAAAGACTCCTCAATACTGAGATCAGCTAGAAGTGCGTCGCGAGACCTAAAGTTAGCCTCATCCTACAACGTTGAGTTTATGAAGAGCCGGTTGATAGAGATATTGACAAATTGTATAAGGGCAGATGTCGCGGTCATGATTGGCTAAGGCGTGTTGCCTGTGGCTGCATGTTAGATGTCTCAGCTATTCTTGTAAACGATTTGTGGTTCATGGTGGCATGCTCATTCCAAACCCCTTTTACTTGCTTTCATCTTAGATAGGCCTTTACTATTATTGTTGTGCCAATACGAGGTGTATGATTAGTCCTCAAAATCATATCTACACCCATCAGGACTAAAATGTCCCAAAATGTACTATAGGAGAACGTGACCAATTGTTGTTTCTTCACTTGTAGCTTATAACATTGCTTTATTTGAAATTGTTTTTAACGTATTTTCTCGCTCACGTTTTCTAAAATATTTCTTCTAAACGTGATTCAAGCATACACTGCTATTGTTCGTTCAATCTTAATTTTGCATGGTTGACTTGTTCATTGGATTAGAACAATTGTCACATAATCATTGTCTCACTACTACAAGAGTGCGATTGTGACACTTGTCTTCCGTTCAGTTGTGGGCCGCATCTTGTGACTAGTTACTTGAGTTTGACCTGAAGAATACGTGTAGGTTGAAAAAGAAATGGTTGGATGCGGACTTCGAATAAGGGCTGGGCCACGGAAGGTTTGTTTTTTAATCACATATGGACTTTGGGCTAGTGAGTCTTAAATTTGGGTTCGTTTGAAAAATTTGGGTTCGTTTTTTAGTTCAAACGAACCCAAATTAAACCTACTAGTTCCTTCTTCCTTGCATGACTCACTCCTATTCTCTATTCTAGCTCTTCTTGCTCTCTGAAACTTCTTTAAAGGCTATTGTTCACCGATTATTTGGGAGAATCTTCCTTAAAAGGATTTTGACCACAGATGATCTATGTAGAAAATTTGTACCCTCTTTCCTAAAAGCTTTAGCGAACAACATACCTAAAACAGATGCGCTGACCAGACTGCGCTACACCTCGTCTCACCCCCCCGGAGCATATGGATCCACCCAATCGATGAACACTCAAACCAAACTCGCCCATCCTTTTTGGCACAGGGACGCAAGAACCAATCCGAGTAATCTACAGTGGGGAGACCCCTTAAAGCAACAAGCGAGAATGGCTAGGTTGATAGCAGGGTTAAAGAAAAGGCGAGTATGAAAAGACGTATCGCGTAACTGTCCCTGTAAGCAGCTTCATTCTTTCTTGATCTATGATCCGACTTTATGAAAAAAATCAGTCTTTCGGCTGAAAGTGTGACTCTTGGGTATGGATAAGCAGGACCTCTAAGTTCGGGAAAAACCGGAGATGTTGGCTAAGAAAGCTAAGCAGCCAAGTATAGGACGGACAAAATGCACATACAAATTGATTGACATGATCTCTCTCCCTCTCTCTTTGGGTAGTTAGCTAGTTGCACGATAAGCGGGAAAGCATATCAGGTAAGGAAAGAAAGGCTGCTCGATCTCCTGTAAGGGTCCTAACTTAGTCCGACTGACCTTCTTTGGCTGGCCCCCGCCCTTGTAACAAGGTCAACCCATACGTGCTCTTTCCTTTCGTTTAGCGAGATAGCTTACCAGCTCTTTCAGCTCATAGTAGCAGTATGAAAAGCGGAATCCTCATCCTGAGTCGAGTCCGCATTGCCATACGAATTGAAATCGGCCAAACCAAGAGCTCCTATTTTTTCTTTAATGAAAGCAGATCTAACAGTTTCGATAAAACCAACCTCTTCTAAAGAAGGAGTCGCTCTGCCTTGATCACTGTGGACATATACAGCTCCCGCTTTACCTTTGCCTACCGTGAAAAGGAAAGTTCCATCACAGTAGGCCCTCCCAGCTCCCGAACGTCTTTCTATCAATCGAGAGAGGTATAGAATAGTACAACATACCAACAAGACAAGAATGGACTCATAAGATGGGCGGTCAGGGAAACGATTTCATTTGTGTTATTCGCCAAGGAAATGAACAAGGACTTCAGATCCTGAATAAAGTACTGTAGACAAGCGAAGCTTTTGAAAATGAAAGCGTGTAGAACTCATATCCACTTTCTCTTCGATTCGTAAACTTCGGATCTGATCCTCCTTTCCTCTCTGGGTGACTGAGAGACAATTTAGGCCTGGCATGCATCCGATTTGGTCAACAATAAGGTACAAAGCGGATTGATTAAATGGGCTTGAAGTTCCATTATCGTTAGGTCGAAGATCTCTACTAGGTTTAGTGCACTTTGGTAGTTGCGAATGTTGCTGTAATCGCATGTCTTTCTCATTCGACATTCTCTCTTACGAAGCACTCATACTCGCCAGGGTTAAGGAGACAGTCCGTGAGCTAATTGGGTTTTGAGATTGCGTATACGCGAAAAGAGCTCGCTTTCAACTTTTTTCTCGGCGTTTTGTGCCCGGTTCTAGTTCAGGAAAGGGTCTGATCTCTTTCATTGGAGCACATTGATGCCGAAGGAGTCTTTGGATCCGGTGGAGAGGCTATGATGACTTCAAGCTATTCAAATAGCATGACTGATACTACAAAGAAAGGGTATCTAAGTCACACTAAAGAATGACAATTCTACGTGTGATAGAAAAGGAGATCTTCTTTTTTTTTTCAGTGTGCTCGGTTCGCCCGCGTTCCTGACCACGGATAGGCTATGGGGCTTTGCACTTCGGCCCCTGAGAATACCACATCAAGGTGACAGGATTCGAACCTATGGCTCTCTGAAACTTCTTCATCGATTATGAAAAGTTCCTAGAAAGAATGAACAATTTGTGTAATGCTCTTTTTGAAGTCGGGCTCAAGACGATCTTTATTCTTCCAAGAATATGTTTCATTCTCTATTCTCATGTTCTTGGTTCAATGTTTAAAAATCACATTTTAAATCATATTATCTTGCTTAATTCATTTTGATATAATATTGTTGCGGGCATTTTGAGAATCGAACTTGAGACCTCTCTCACACCCAAAACAATAATCATACCACTTAGACCAAATGCCATTGTAGTCGATCTATAATTCTTAGTTGCTAGTCTGTATAAGAAATTTATATAAGTTGAAGCAATGCACACGCATTCCTTTGGGTTAGGCCCATTGAAAACTATTTTATTTTTTTTGTTTTTTTTTCCTTCGAAAATTGTGCTTTGTTTTCTTTTGGATGGGCATTTAGAGAATTGAACTCGAGACCTCTTGCACTAAAAGCAAGAATCATACCACTATAACAAATGCCCTTATAATGGACCATATATTAAGTTGTTTATGGAATGTATCATCATTATTTCATTTATTTTCTTTGTTAATGAAATCCATGAGCAATTATTATTATATCTTTTAGATCTAGACCGCTGTTAAATTATTTACATAGGGTTTACGATAATTACTGTAGAGAGAAGAAAAAAGAATAGAAGTAGTGTAAAAAGATAATTACTGTAGAAAAATAATTACTATAGAGAGAAGAAAAAAGAATAGAAGTAGTGTAAAAATTTGATAGTTCCATTTATGTACACAAGTATTAAAAGAGCATTATCATTAAACGATAATACACTAACTTGTAGCACTTGCTTATTACTGTAGAGAGAGAAGAAAAAAGAATAGAAGTAGTGTAAAAAGAATAAAAGTTATGTTCTAAAAAAGATAATTAGTAGTGTAAAAATTTGATAGTTCCATTTGAGACATATATCGGAGAAGAAAAAAGAATAGAAGTAGTGTAAAAAGAATAAAAGTTATATTCTAAAAAAGATAATTAGTAGTGTAAAAAATTGATAGTTTTATTTGAGACATATATCGTGGAGTACACAAGTATTAAAAGAAATATATCGTGGATGTTAAGAAAGACTATGAGTATTAAGAGCATGGTGGTAAGTATAAAATGTTGAATATATATCGTGGATGTTAAGAAAGACTATGAGTATTAAGAGCATGGTGGTAAGTATAAAATGTTGAATATGAAGTTAGGTTGATTTCGAATATGAAGTCCTTAGAGAGCATGGTGGTAAGTATAAAATGTTGAATATGAAGTTAGGTTGATTTCGAATATGAAGTCCTTAGATAAGAAGAGATTTAGACATAGGGGCATTTCAAGAATTGAACTCAAAACCTCTTGCACCCCTAAACGATAATACACTAACTTGTAGCACTTGCTTATTACTGTAGAGAGAGAAGAAAAAAGAATAGAAGTAGTGTAAAAAGAATAAAAGTTATGTTCTAAAAAAGATAATTAGTAGTGTAAAAATTTGATAGTTCCATTTGAGACATATATCGGAGAAGAAAAAAGAATAGAAGTAGTGTAAAAAATTGATAGTTTTGAGACATATATCGTGGAGTACACAAGTATTAAAAGACATATATCGTGGATGTTAAGAAAGACTATGAGTATTAAGAGCATGGTGGTAAGTATAAAATGTTGAATATGAAGTTAGGTTGATTTCGAATATGAAGTCCTTAGATAAGAAGAGATTTAGACATAGGGGCATTTCAAGAATTGAACTCAAAACCTCTTGCACCCCGTGTGAGAATCATACTACTAAACCAAATGCCTTTTCTTGAACACCCAATATTTTTAGCTTCTACTCAAATATATTTTTCTCTTAGTAGTTGGAGGGCTATAAAACGAAAAGTTGAATTGTGGTTGGATTGATTGATTTAATTTTTCTTTTGGAGGAGCATTTCGAGAATCGAACTTGAGACTGCTTGCACCCAAAGCAAGAATCATACCACTAGACCAAATGCCCTTATTATGGGCTATATATTAAGTTGTTTATGGAATGTATCATCATTATTTCATTTATTTTCTTTGTTAATGAAATCCATGAGCAATTATTATTAGATAGTTCCATTTGAGACATATCATCACTAGTTGATGCTGAATTGCTTTCTGTGAGGCTCATCTTTTAAGAAATGAACATAGGGGCATTCCGAGAATTCAACTCCGGACCTCTCACACCCTAAGCGAGAATCATATCACTAGACCAAATGCCCTTTCTAAAAAAAATGCAACATTTTTAACTCCTACTCAATATATTTTTTTCTCTCAAGTTTGAAATCTATTTTCTTGAGTGGTTGTTGGACTATAAAACAAAAAGTTGATGGTCTAGTATTTTACTTGTAAGTAAGGCATGTAATATTGAATTGTTCCAATATACAAGTGTTATCAAATAAACTACAACCCAACAAATGAATCAAACTAATCAGTTTGGTTGGGTTTGATTTATTCGGCTCAGTTCATCAATTTGTTTGATTTAATTCTTCTATTTTGCGTCGTATGACAAGAAAATGAAGTTGTCTTGAATGTACCATAGTTTGATTTATGACAAACTCATATGAAATATAATTGCATTAATAGTACTAAGAGTTGGAGTCTATAAACATTTCATGAACTTAAGTGCAACTCATGCTTCATTAAAGACGAGATAAACTTTAGTTAAGTAGCTAGAACTTTAAATTACTTTGTGTGGAGCTTCAATTACTCTATGTTAGCTACTATCTTTAGGATTTACTAATTGGACACGAGTTCTTGGATTCAGGGGATTGTTTTATGTAATTTTCAACTACAACTTATGTTTTCAAATTTTTAGGTCATAATTTAGGTAGTGGTTCTATAATATGGATGAACACTAGAGTTTCTATCCGGTTCACCACAACTACTCTAGTTTTTGTTTGAAGGCTATAATTGTCATCTATGTTGTATGGCAATAAAATTTGTTTAGATGAAATTTTAGTTAAATATTTTACTTCTTGCAAAAATTTGTTTCTTAGCATAATATGAATTTAGTTGCAGCATTATTAGAAATAAGATGGAGAAAGAAATTTTCTTTAAAAAAATAAACAGGCCCAAGTTCATCTTTGTTGTTGTCTAAGTGTGATTTTGCAAAAAGCTTAACTAATATGAAATATCAAGGTAAATCAACAATATATCCTACACATCATTCAAGATGACAATAAAATGGAGTTAAATTGAACGCAGTTTTAGTTTCATGTTTAGTAGGTTCAAGATGAAGCATAATTGTATTAATGATATTAAAGAGAAATTCGTGTTTTATTAGAAGAGACCAACTTCATTTAAGGTACTAGGAGTTTAAAATACTTCCATTGTAATTTCAATCACTCCACAATGATTACAAATTTAGGGTTGGCTAATTGGACATCATTTATCAACTTTAGGTTATAATTTAGGTAGTAGCCATTATAATATTAATGAGCATAAGAGTTACAATTCTTCCATGGACCATATGTGTTATAGTTAAATGAATATATATATATATTATGTATGTCGAGGTTTGGGTAAAGCACAACGTAGTAAGGAACACCATTGTCAACTCTAGAGCCACCCACAACTCATGATGGAGACCGATGCAAAATATTTTAACATTCTTTCGCATCAAGATACAGGAAAGATGAAGGCTGTCAAATTGGAAGCTTTACCTGTCTTAAGAGTCACAATGAGAACTCTAATCAAGCTGGAGCCTTGGACTAGGCAAATTGTTTAGTGATAGTTGAAATGGATGACTTCGACATCGTGTCAAGAATGAACGTCCTGCTGAAACACAAAGTCAGTTACATGCCCCTAGCAAAATGTCTAGTGGTAATGGAGTCTAACCCGATGATCATTCAGAAAAACATCCATCAACCAAGAGGGTTGAAAATGATGTCGATACTACAGTTAAGAAAGAATCATAGCCATGATGAATCTACGCTTGCTGCTACTGTTGAAATTGAAAAGGGGAGCTCGAGTGAGCCAACCTCAATAGAAACCTTGTTGCCACTACATGAACACCATGACGCAAAACAAGGTCAGATAATGGATTTATCCCCACCAGGAGAGACAAAAACAAGGTCAGATACTGAAGAAGGGAGACAGAAACAAACCACTGAAGCAACACATGTTCACACAGAAATATCATCTAGATGGATGAAGAGAAGGGTCAGTCGGAAGCGTCAACCACAATAATTTCAAGAAAAATAAAGAGTTCATATAAGTTAAGTTCAAATAAACTTCGAGTCCAAAGCAACAAGAACCAAAGACTAGTGTGAAAATACTATGGACTAGTTAAAATTATCCATAAGATTACGAAGACATCATATAGAATCCAATTGCTCTTATGGATGCGGACTAATCTTGTTGTCCACGTTAGTAACTTGGAACGTTATTATTTCGACCAAGAAGACATCAAGCAGAAGCAGGTGGTATGACGTCATACAAATAAGAAAAAGACATGAATACTCAACAAACTGAGAAGTGATTTTCAACACCACCTAGTAGGTTGGAAGAGACTCCTCATTATGAGATCAGCTGAAAGCGCATTGAGAGACCTAAAGTCAGCCTCATCCAATAAATTGTGTGGGGGCAGATGTCACAGTCATGATTTCCCAAGGCGTGTTGCCTGTGGTTGCATGTTGCATGTCTCAACAATTCTTGTAAACAATTTGTTGTCCAAGGCGGTTATTTGGGCAATGTTATTGTTTACCGATTATTTGGGCGACACGCCTTGAGCAATCATGACCGTCACAATTGGCTAAGACATTTGTTGTCCATATGTTATTATTGTCCAAGAGACTCCTCATTATGAGGTCATGATTGGCTAAGACATTCAAAGAAGTTTTACCTAGAGCAACTTCTATCACAATCCTCTTCTTACTCTCTGAAACTTCTTTAAATGTTATTATTCACTTGTTATTTGGGCGCATCTTCCTTAAAAGAATTGTGACGACAGATGACCTAGGTAAAACTTCTATTGGGAGATTAGTGCAATAGAGAATCTGTGTCCCTTTCCTGAAACCTTCAGCGGACAACATAACAAAGAGTTCCTAGAAAAAATATCATAGAACAATTTGTGTAATGCCTTTGATGTTAGGCTCGAGGCTCTATCTTATCTCCCAAGAATATGGTTCATTCTCTATTCACATAGAAATTCTGCAATAGAAAATGGTACCATCGTCTTCTTTTACAAAACTTTCTCAAGTCCTCATGCAATGATTTGAAAGTGGTACCCTCATCTTCTTTTATAAGACTACCACGGCCTTCATGGAATGATTATGCTACCTCGGCCTTCTTTAAATGTTATTGTTCAATGTTTATGGTCCAAGTCCCGAAAAAGTAAGTCTTTATGTCAAGAAAGGAGAGGAATCCTCATAGTTTCCAAGATTTGAAGAGAATCATACATACATTCCTTTGTTTGTTTATTCTCGTTGTTTCCTCTTTAATTAATATGTTATAAAGACACTGGTAAATTATAATTAAATATAGCTTCCTTAGCTTCCTTTTTTTTTTTTTCTTTCCAAATATCCATCTGAATTACTTCTTGGTTCAAGGTTTAAAAAACCTATTTCAAATCTATTATATTGCATGCTTCAATTTGATATAATTGTTGGGGGCATTTTGAGAATCAAACTCGAGACCTCTCGCACCCGAAGTGAGAATCATACCACTAGACCAAATGCCTTGTAGTGGATCTATCATTTTTAGTTGCTGGTCCATATCTTTTATGCCCCTCAATATTTGAAATTTATCCACATGTTTTTGTTTCAATTCTAGAAATAGAAATGATATCCATAGAAATACATAATTTTACAATGCAAATAAGAAATACTCATGATCAAGTTTTAGATAAAAGTAGCAAACATGTTGATAGATATAAAAATAAATTCAAGTTCTTTCTTTGGCCTAATTATCAACGGGAAGATTTTGCTGATATGAATTGTTATTGGTTTGCTACCAATAATAACCGTCATTTTAGTATGCTAAGGATCCATATGTGTCCATGAAAATTAGTTAATGCTATATTTTTCTTATATTGGCCATAATATCTCTCAACCAAATGCATTAGTTAAAAATGTATTTAATATTTTTCTTTTGTCCTTTTCTTTTTTCGAATGGTCTTATGTCTCGGTTCCATTTGAAAATTGATATTTTGTTTGGTAATTTTAAACTCATTATTTTTGTTTGTTCATTCCACCTAATTTGTAAAAAAAAAAAAA
>NW_019268618.1:116541-130723 GCF_002738365.1 Cucurbita moschata | reverse complement strand
AAAAGAAAAGAAAACATTTTAATTTTAAGCAAAATTTCACACCAAACTAAGTTTTTTTGAAAAATATTTTTATTTATTTATTTTTTCTTTATTTTAGTTTTACAAACATAGATTGATGGCTAGTTTTCAAAACTACTTATTTGCTACAATTGAACAATATTTATATTGTAAAATGGGATTAACTTCCTTTAAGTTTATGTAGTTTCTTTTTATTACTATGTTTACTTCTATTTCATGTTACTCCATTTGTATTTACTTTTTTTTATACAAAAGTTCACCGTAATTAATAAATCCATGTGCTTAATACATTCCTTACAAAAAAAAACTTGTTTGTATGAGGATAAATTACAATGAATACTGAGAAAAAAAATCCCAAAAAATAAGTAGAAGGTTGAGAATTTCACTCAACCAAAATTCTACCACAAGAATGGCATTAAACTTGCATAGATGATGCTCGGATTTTGAAGGGGAACTTCTCAACTTGAGAGATCAATTTCATTCATCACAAATCTGATTTTTACATAATAATTTGTGGGTATTTATAGTTTCCCACAAAATAAGTTAGTGGCCGGGATTTAATCTCGATCCCCTTAAATCTCCAAAAAAAAAAAAAACAAAGTCAATTTGACAATTCTACCATTACAAACTTTATGAAATTNTTAATCTCGATCCCCTTAAATCTCCAAAAAAAAAAAAAAAACAAAGTCAATTTGACAATTCTACCATTACAAACTTTATGAAATTAAAAATAAATAAAGTTTTCTAACAACTCAGGTAATGATGCTTGCAACTTCATTTGCTCCTTTAACTGTGTAAATATTCACTTTTGAAGCTCCAAATGGTCCTTTCTCAATCTAATAAGCTTGTAACACATGAAATAATAGTTGGACCGAGCCTATCCAATTTGGTAGATGAAGAATGAATGCTTGTTGAATCTTCTTGGCCTTGGATCGTGTAATAGGTCCAGTTGGAACATTTGGAACACCGTGATTCATATCATCTTCCCCCTCTTCAAAAGGATTCGTCCTCGAATCCAAAAATCATCACCTACATCAAAAGGACTCAAGTCAGCAACATTGAAAGTAGAATGTGCTGAAAATTCTCCTGGAAGATCATTTTATATGCATTGTTATTAATTCTTTCAAGGACTTGATAAGTGTCATCCCTCTTGGATGTAACTTTGTCTTCCTTTGTGATATGAATCCAACAACTGATCACGTGCATGTACCCGAAGGATCGATTATAAGAAGTAAGGTTAAGAAGATTCAAGAGGCCTATACATTGCATCTTCAAAAGCTAGCTAGTGTACCGGTTGAAACAAAAACTTTTGAGCCCAAAAATCTTTATAACATTAGCATATCAAATCAAGAAGATAATGGAGTGGCTGATATTGGAAAGTAATTAGAAGACTTGCCTTTGGTAGTTGAATTACCAATTAAGGAAATTTATTAATGCCTTATTTGCTCCAATTTATATTTAATAGCATTTATTAATAGTTTGTATGAATTTCCTTATATTCTTCAATTTGTATTTAATAGCATTTATTAGCATTTATTTGTGGTTGGTGGCTGAACTTTATTTTGTTAGGCTATCTTTTGGGCCTATTTAAAGACATCTAATATTCATGTTTGGGAGATTTTGTTGAATACAGAAAAAAAACCTTTGTGTTTTCTTGATACCTTTTGGTGTTATTCTTTTTCAAACCTTGCTTTAGGTTTGATGTTTAAACCGATTCATTGAATTAGTTTTGATCAAGCTAATTCTGGAGTGAATTGTCTTGGTATCTAAGAGTGACCATCATAGATTCCAAGTTCGATCTAAGAGACATTCATCTTCTAACCAGCTCTTGGTTGGAATCAATCCATTAAGTGAGCGTTTTGCAAGGATTCTAGAAGGACCTCTAGCTTTGCAAACTCCAGCATTGTAGGCGCTTATCACTTTGAGATTGGAATCACTCCTTGCGAAAATGTATCCAAACCCAGTTACGAGGTTGAAAAATAATTTCATTTCGTCCTTTGTTAATTCTTGAAGCAACATTGAAATTTTGTTTCTCAATTGTCTACTTCTCCTCTTTATGAGTGATTATTTCTTTTTAAAATTAGTTACTATTTAATTTAAATTTAGTGATTATTTCTTTTTAAAATTTCAGAATTTTCATTTTCAATATAGTCTTTACCGATGAATTTTTATTTTTAATGTTAGTGGGGATAGCTCAATTTGGAGAGCGTCACTGAAGATCTGAAAGTCACATGTTTGGTCCACGTTCACCCCACCTAATTCAAGTCGACTAACTTGCATAACCTAAATATTCAATCTAAAATGAGTGATTATTTCTTTTTAAAATTACTCGACTATTTAATCTAAATTTAGTGATTATCTCTTTTTAAAATTTCAAAATTTTCATTTTGAATGTTATACGGGATAGCTTAGTTGGGAGTCTGTAATATTGAAGATTTGAAGGTCACGTGTTGGTTCGACCTTCACCACACCTGATTCAAGTAGTATAACTTTCTATCTTATCTAAATTTAGAGATGATTTATTTTTAAAATTTCAATGAATTAGCGTAAATAATTTTACTGATGAATTTTCATTTTAATGTTAGCGTGGATAGCTGGGAGTGAGAGTGGGTCTGTAGATCTAAAGATAGCGTGGATTCCTAATTCTTTATTTGATTATAAATGCTCCATAAGACATTTAATAAAATGACTCATTTTATTGCATGGAACAAAAAAATTGATGTTCCTGTAGAATTGTCAATACATTCTACTTTCAATGTTGCTAAGTTGAGTCCTTTTGATGTAGGTGATGATTTTTCTGATTCGAGGACGAATCCTAAAGAGGGAGATGATGATAAGAATCACGGTGTACATTCTACTTTCAATGTTGCTGAGTTGAGTTCTTTTGATGTAGGTGATGATTTTTCTGATTCGAGGACGAATCCTTTTGAAGAGGGGGTTGATGATAAGAATCACGGTGTTCCAACTGGACCTATTACACAACCCAAGGCCAAGGAGATTCAACAAACATTCATACTTCATCTACAAAATTGGATAGGCTAGGTTCAACCATCAATTCATGTATTACAAGCTGATTCGTTTGAGTCAAGACCATTTGGAGATTCAAAAGTAAATATTTGCACGGTTGAAGTAGTGGATGAAGTTGCAAGCATCATTTCATGAGTGGTTAGAAAACTTTATTTATTATATTAATTTCATAAAGTTTGTAATGCTCAAATTGACTTCGTCTTGTGTGAAGATTTAAAGGGATCGAGATTAAATCACAGCTACTAACTTCTTTTGTTGGAAGACTATAAATACCCAAAAATTATTATGTAAAAGCATATTTGTGATCAATGAAATTGATATCTCAAGTTGAGACGATCCCTCTTATAGAAATCTTAGCATATCTTTGTCATTTCTAAGTTTCATGCAATTCTTGTGGTAGATTGCATCTCAGTCATTCAATCGAGCCTTGATCAAGTTCGATCGTGAAGTGACTCAGTTTAGAAAAAGATTCCAAATCTTGTTTCTCAATCTTGGATCTCATCATCTAATTCTAGATTTATCTCTTGGTTGATCAAAATTTTGTATAAGAAGGTGTTAATTTCTTTAATACAAGGGTTCTTGCTTCTACAAAAGCTTGGCTCGTTGGACTGAAGATTACGGTTGGGCTATCATCCTTCAACGGGATCTTCTATCCCCATGACTTGCTCTGATGCAGTCGTTCTTCTAACGTCGATGACATGTCCAGTTGTCGAGATTGGTAATGTGAGTTTGTAACCCATCCATTGAGGTTCTTGGAATGATTCTATAGCTTATCATTACCATGTTGGGAGTTGGATCATGGGTCTTGGGCGAAGGAATCCTTGATTTACCGCCCTTCGAGTTGAAGTAAGTGTCATAAGGCTAATTTTTTTTCAATTTTATTGATTTTTTTTAGTGATTTTATTTGATTTTATTTCAATTTTGTCAAACTCACTCACGTGCTCATCTCAATCATTTCAGCCTTGTTGGCGTTCAATAAGAGAGACCTTGGAAATAACCTGTAACTATTCAACTCGATTATCACATTAACAATTTGAATTAAATAAAGTGACATTAACCATTTGAATCACCTCAACCCCACTCGTTGAACTTGACCAAATGTCTATAACATAACACTAACAAAGGTACAAAGTAACACTAACAAAGGTACAAAGTTCATAAAAGTCTTTTTAATCTAAAATACCATTGAACTTGACCATTATAGTGCCTCTCAAATGTAGGTAAAGTTTAAATTCGGGTCTCCTTGTCAAACTCACTCGAGTGCTAATCTCAACCATGATGGCATTCAATAAGAGAGACCTCGAAAATAGCCAGATTATCGCCTTAACCATTTAAATCACCTCAACCCCACTTGTTGAAATTGAAACAAATATCTATAACATAACACTAACATAGGTACGATGTTCATAAAAGTCTTTTTAATCTAAGATACTATTGAACTTGACCATTAAAGTGCCCCTCAAAATGAGGTAAAGTTTAAATATAATTGGTGACAAAAAAATGAAACTATAAAATAAAAAGAAATAAGAAAATAATATTCAATTTTAGAGAATCAAACCAGAATCTCCTAGGTGAAAGCCAAATATCAAAACCGTTGGACAACAATGAATTTTTGGTGTAGTTGTCCTAAAGTCTTTTGTCTAATCTCTTAAGAGTTTTACTATGATGTTTTGAGTAATGTCTAACTCTTCGACAAGTCCTTTCATGTGTGTGATAGAGTTCTCAGAGTTACCGCGACGTTTCGAGCTGTTCGATCGTGTGGCTTTTTCTTCAAAAGGGTCAACATCAAACGTCAGGTCTTTGATTGGCAACCCATCTAGAGGAGCGTCGATTGCATCGATTCCATCAATAGTCTTCCTATGAGTTTATGGTGCATGACCCATTTTTTATACCATTCACCTTCTTCAAGTATTGTTCTAATTCCTTAGCATCTCGGTTTCCATTTAAGGGCATTGCAACCAGCGTAACTCTTAGGTCCTATGAGCAAGTTCCAGTAACCTTCAAGTATTGTTCTAATTCCTTAGCATCTCGGTTTCCATTTAAGGGCATTGCAACCAACGTAACTCTTAGGTCCTATGAGCAAGTTCCAGTAGTATTGTTCTAATTCCTTAGCATCTCGGTTTCCATTTAAGGGCATTGCAACCAACGTAACTCTTAGGTCCTATGAGCAAGTTCCAGTAACCTTCAAGTATTGTTCTACGTCAAAAATAAAGCTTTTTAATTCGCATTAACCATTTGAATCACCTTCTCATCTCAACCATGACGTCGTTCAACAAGAGAGACCTCGAAAACGACTGGATTATCGCATTAAGAAAATAATATTCCATTGCCGAGAATCGAACACGGGTCCCCTGGGTGAAAGCCAGATATCCTGACCGCTGAACGACAATGGATTTTTGGTGTGGATGTGCTGAAGTCTTTTGTCAGATCGCTGAAGAGTTTTAGCATGATCTTTTGCTTAATGTCTAACTCTTCGACAAGTCCTTCGATGTGTGTGTTAGAGTTCTCAGAGCTACCGTGACGATTCGAGCTGTTCGATTGTGTGGCTCTTTCTTCAAAAGAGTCAATATCAAATGTTAGGTCTTTGATTGGCAACCCATTCAGGGGAGCGTCGATTGCATCTATTCCATCAACGATCTTCCCATGAGTTTATGGAGCATGACCCATTTTTTATACCATTCACCTTCGAGCACTACCATAGTTTTGCATCGTCCATGAGATGCATTGCGGCTAACGTAACTCTCAGGTCGTATGAGAAAGTTCCTATAGCCCTCAACTCTCAAGTCGTATGATAGAGTTCTTAGAGCTACCGTGACATTTCGAGGTGTTCGATCTGTGGCTTTTTCTTTAAAAAAGTCAACATCAAACGTTAGGTCTTTAATTGGCAACCCATCAAGGGGAGCGTCGATTGCATCGATTCCATCAACGATCTTCCCATGAGTTTATGGTGCATGACCCATTTTTTATATCATCCACCTTCGAGCGCCACCGTCCATGAGATGCATTGTGGCCAACTTAACTCTTAGGTCCTATGAGCAAGTTCCTGTAACCTTCAAGTATTGTTCTACGTCAAAAATAAAGTTTTTTAATTCCTTGCATCCCGGCTCCCATTTAAGGGTTTGTGTTTTTGGATTTTCAGTTTGTTAAGCCCAACAGCTTGGCTTGGGGTGTGGTTCTCTACGACCCTCCTTGTCAAACTCACTCTGGTGCTCATCTTAGTCATCTCAGCCATGATGGTGTTCAACAAAAGAGACTTTGAAAAAGATCGGATTATCACATTAACCATTTGAATGACCTCAACGTCACTTGTTGAAATTGAACCAAATATCTATGACATAACACTTTAAAGGTTAAAAGTTCATAAAAGTCTTTTTAATCTAGGATACTATTGAACTTGATCATTATAGTGCCTCTCAAACCAAGTTCATAAAAGTCTTTTGAATTTAAGATACTATTAAACTCATCCATTAGAGTGCTTCTCAAACCTAGGTAAAGTTTAAATATAATTGGTGACAAAAGATAAAACTATAAAATAAAAGAAATAAGAAAATAAAATTTCATTGTCGAGAATCAAACTCGGGTCTCCCAATGAAAGCTAGATCTTCTATGTAATGTCTAACTCTTCGACACGTTTTTTTATATGTGTGATAGAGTTCTAGCTACCGCCACGTTTCTTGTTGTTCAATTCTGTGGCTCTTTCTTCAAAAGAGTCAACATCAAACATTAGGTCTTTGATTGGAAACCCATCCAGAGGAGTGTCGATTGCTTCAATTCCATCAATGGTCTTCCCATGATTTTTTGGTGCATGACTAGTTTTTTATACAATTAACCTTCAAGCGTCACCATAGTTTTGCATCATCCATGAGATGCATTGTGGGCCAACGTAACTCTCAGGTCCTCTGAGCAAGTTCCTATAGTCTTGAACTATAATATCAAAGCATATTAACGCATTTGATATGTTAAATATTAAAATAATTGATGTGTATCATAAACATTAAATAAAAAAATATATTTGAAATTTGAATGAGATTCATATTAATAAAACATATATTATGATATTCTACGACATTTTAATATTATTTAAATAAGATATTATATCTTAATGTATTAGGTATTCAAATATATAATTTGACAAAATTTATCACAAGTTCACCGTAAATAGAAACCTAAGGTTAAGTAAAAAAGCATCAAACCCTAAATACCAACATTTTAGGTGATATTTTGAAGAGGAAGCTGATAAGGTCTTCAAAGAGCATGTGGTCATGTCTGACATTTTAGGTTAACAATATGGTGAAAAGAAACCAGAAATTCTAATTCCCGTAATTAACTACAAACCTTTAAATAAGGTTTTAGAATAAATAAGATATCCAATCCAAAACAAAAATGATTTGATAAAAAGAATTTAGAATCAAATGTTTTTATAAAATTCGACATGAAATTGGGATTTCGGAAAATTCTAGTTTCCGAAAAGGAAAAATATAAAATAGCATTTATGTCCAATTTAGAAAATATGAGAGGAACTTCATGCCATTTAGGCTAAAAAACGCTCCATCCGAATTTCAGAAGATTATGAGTGATATTTTCAATCCTTTCAAAAAAATTCGATAGTTGATGATGTGGTTATATTTTCTAAAACCATTAAGATCCACACTTTAAACATCTACATATATTCATTAACGTAATCAAAAGAAATCAGCTTGTTGTGTACAGTCATTAATAGTTGTGTCCGTTTTCTTCGATTTTAAATTTATTTGAGCCTTATTAAAACCCATCCAATGGTCTTTGTCTCAAACTTTGGTGATGACCTATCCTAAAAAAGCCAACTTCAAAAAAATTTTAGGTTCTCTCAATTACGTGTCTTATATCCTTCAAGATATCAAACACATTTACAAATGTCTTGATGAGTGTCTTCAAAATAATACAAAGTCTTGATTTGTAAGGGATATCTCTACAATCCAAAAAAATCAAATCATTAGTCAAATAAACTCTCTACTGAAGTCTTATTGACCCAAGGGCAGATCTCATAATGAAACGTGACGCATCAAATATCAGATATGGAGGTATCTAAAATTGTCAAAGAGGACAGATAATCAATTATCATATTTCATTCAAAAGCCTCGAATAATACCATACAAATTACAAAATAGTAAAAAAAAAAATATATATATATTCTTTCCATTGTACTATGTGTACAAAATTTTTTAAAGAAAATTTAATTAACAAAACTATTAAAATCTATTCAAGAGTCAAATTTAGTTTTAGAAAAAGAAGGGAATAATCTGGTTTCAAACAAAAAATAATTTTGCTAGATAGAAGTAAATTTTGTTGCGGTTTGATTTTAAAATTCTACCTATAAAAGAAGTTGAAAACACCTTGGGAGATTACCTATGGGAGAGTTTCTAACAAAGTCTCTCTTCTCAAACTCATACTAATCCAACCAATCATTTGCATGGACTCAAAAGTTCAATTACCTATAAAAAAAAGTTGAAAACACCTTGTGAAAGACTATAAGGATACTACGACCTCTAGCTTTGCAAAATTCAGCGTTGTTGGCGCTTATCAAAATTGCTGCCAAAATAAAGTTTAACAAGTGGAGCTTTGCAAAATTCAGCGTTGTTGGCGCTTATCAAAATTGCTGCCAAAATAAAGTTTAACAAGTGGTTCTATGGTGTAGTGGTTAGCACTTTCGACTTTGAATCTAACGACCTGTGTTTAATTCCCCATAGGTAATCCACCAATTTATACAAAATTGGTCCATAGCCGATTAGGTAGGGTCACTTTTAGACTGATAATCTGTAGAAGGGGTCACTAAGGTTGAGATCATACAAAATGGGTCCATAGCTCAATGTTAGAGCATTTGATTGCTGATCAAGAGATCACCAATTCGAACATAGTTGGGACCTTCTATCTTGGATAGAAATTTGTTACACTTTTTGGACCGACACTATGTCTAAGGTTAAAATCCTACAAAATGGATCCACGGTTCAGTGGTAGAGAATTTGACCGGTCACCCGTTTGAACTTGGTTGGGCCCTTTTATTTTAGACAGACACTTTTTTCACTTTTGGACTGACACTCTGTAGAAGGGGCCACTAAGGTTGAAATCATGCAAAATGGGTCCATAGTTCAGTGGTAGAGCATTTGACTGCAGATTAAGAGGTCATCAGTTTGAATATGGTTGGGCCCTTTTATTTTGGACAAAGCCGACCACCGAGTGTCTAAAGGAAAAGAACCATGTACTTAGAACCTAAGGGCCACTGTTCTCGGACAAGAATCAAGAAATCATTAAGAAAAGAGTGTGATATCCAAACACCCACTATGAACATGGTAAAAAACTTACAATTAGGCTACTTCACCCACTATGAACATGGTAAAAAACTTACAATTAGGCTACTTCACCCACTATGAACATGGTCAAAAACTAAGATTGTCCTAGACAAACAACACCAACTATTTTTGATATTTTGAATATAATGTAAATGTAAATATATGTGTTCATTATATTTTATTTCTTTTTTTATTTCGAGAAAACATTCTACTTTGTTTTCAACCTCTCTTAACTTGCAATCGGTGCTTCGAGAACCCACCAAAAAATAGGTCATGACTCTCTTTTTGTTTTCACTTACCCCTCCTAAATCAATAAAATGTCTCCTATTTTTATTCCTAAGTTTGCCGGCGACATTGTTTGTTGTCGAGCTTGATAATGTGAGTTTGTAACCCATCCGTTAGGGTTCTTGGAATGATTCTCTAGATTATCCCTTCCATGTTAGGAGTTGGGCCATGGGTCTTGGGTGAAGGAACCGTTGGTTTACCGCCCCTAAGAGTTAAGTTGAGGCTAGTTTCACATAGTATCATTGTCTTTGAGATTACAATTCTTTTCTATTTTATCTAAATTTTTTAGATATGGTTCATTTCCAAATGCATGCTAACACCCTTATTGTTGAATAAATGACTATTATGATTATAAGTCAACTGAGTTAAGTGGAAATAAATTTTGAAGATGAAATTAAAGTATTAATTTTGATGTCATCTTTACTTGAGTTTTGGGATATTGTTATTAATGAGATTCAATCTAATGCCATTAGAAAAAGAATGGTCAACATAAGATATTTGAAACAAATAAATATTTTGTCCTCTGTGATATATCAAATCACTCATTTGAAATTCCTTAATAATAAACCTGAAGTCTTACATCTTTTATAGAGAAAAGTTCCTTAAATAGAAGTCTTATTAGATACTTCTAAGCATTTAGAGATCAACTAGACACAAAGATAAATATTCTAAAAAAAATTAGGCGTTAAACTTTTAGTTATCGTAATTTAAGAAACTTATGATTTTTATATTATCAAGAGTTTAATTGAGCTAGGGGTCGATTCAATCTAGTGGACCTAAGAATTGAACCGAACCAAACCAACCAGTTAGTAACATGGTTTAGTGAAAGCATTTTCACGCAAAGTAGAAGCAATAATGGAGGGTTTGAAATAATATAGTTTTCACCCCTTGTTTCTCGAGTGAATATTGAAATAATATAGTTTTCATGTTAAGTTTTGCACGGAAGAAAGAAAGACTGGGATGTAAAGTATTATTTCAATTTGTTTGTAATATACAACAATATATAAATTAACTATAAGAAATATATAAAATTACATGTTCTCTAAGAGCTTCAATCAACACTGGAGGGTTACTTCTGCAACCACTCTAAAGGTGCTCAAGATCACAACGAGTTAGATAAAACAGCTCTAGAATTTTGAATCCAATAACTTGAGTTTTACTCGTGATAGGATCTCTCTTCTTGTGGAATCTGCATAAAATAGGAAAAACCATTCCAAAATAAATTTTTACAAGGGGTTCTATGGTGTAGTGGTTAGCACTTTGGACTTTGAATCCAACGACCTGGGTTCAACTCCCGGTAGGACCTTTAAGTACGACAACAAAAATTTTCTTGAGGCATAATGTGTAACATTCTTAAGTTATTCCAAACTTGCTCCGCTTCATGCCTTCCAAGGCTTCATGAACATGACCTTTACTTGTTGAAGACCATAGTGGGGAGACCACTTAAAGCAACAAGCGAGAATGGCTAGGTTTTGATAGCAGGGTTAAAAAATCAGTAGGTTTCATCTACTACGGACCAGGAAGCTCTTGGAGGAGCTAACATGAAATGAGAAATACATTCGTTTACAACAACTAAACTAATAGATAGCAAACTTTTCGGTAGAAACTGAATGATCCCTTGGCTCAAGCAAGAAAAGGAAAAGGTAGTCGTACTCCTACTTTTTCCACGATAGAAAAGTTTGAGCTGAAAGATTGAATCACACCTGATAAGAAAGGCGGGCTTAGTAGGTTTCTCCAAACGTATAGACAAAAAGAGGAAGCAACCGGTCCTAAAGAGGATACCAATACGCATACATTCTCGCATGGAAGAACTGATGGTGTTAATATAACACATGCGGAAGCAATTTGGATCTTAGGAACTTTTACAACATCAATTATAGTAAATAACTAGCATGTTTATAAGTCTTAAAACTTAATGAGTTTAGATACTATCCTTTTGTAGTTCAAACTCCTTTTTCCTCACGAACCGGTTTCGAACCACCACTAGTGTCTTCTCCACTATTCTTCGGCCTTAGAACGGGATTGTGGAATCTGGTGAGTGACTAAACTTGGGAGGGATTTTGTATATGTGAAGAGAGTGTTTGTGAGAGGTTTTTTCTCAAGGCTTTTCACCAAGAAGAAGAAGATCTTCCATGTACCATGATCACTCTATTTAAAGAGTCATGTTTGCATGTTCATGCAAATTTGAGATCACCAAATTTTGACACTTAAAATTCCACTCAAATGTTTGGGATTATGTGGCAAGCATGCATGTTTGAGTTAACCAAATTTTGACACTCAAAATTCCACTCAAACTTGTGGGGTTATTTGGCAAGCATGCAAGTTTGGTTAAACCAAATTTTGACACCTCAAGATTCCACTAACATGGATTTTTCCATTAAATAAAGTCAACATTTTGACTTTCTTCATTTTAATTCAACAATGAATTTGAATAATGAATTTCAAATTAAAGTAAATTAAATGATTAATTAAACTATTTAATTAATATTTAATATTAATTCAAATGCCAATCCCAATGAATTCCGACACATAATTGATTAAGATATTTAAATCTTATTTAAATATCTCAGATCCTCTCTTTTTGTTTAGTTCGTAAATAAAACAAAAATGCAGTTAAATATATCGTATATATGTAGTGCATATTCCCTAAGTTGAATTTAAACACTTCGAACTCACTCATCACACTGTTCTATGGTTTAGTCTGATATGAGCTAGCAGAGGGACCTAATGGACCTATAGATCATGGGCTCCAACGATCCAAGATTAACTGGTTAAACTCATTAACCTTGTTAACCAACATTCGTTAACTACTAGGACACTCCACAATAGCCTAGTAGTTGCACTCCCCTACTATAGATATATTTCTATCCATTTGATATAACCATGATTAGTAAGTCGATCCTTCACAGGTTGTTCGTAACTAGAGCAGGGTCAATTTACCGTTTTACCACTAAAGTTACTTCTTGTTCCTTATGTCTCACTGATCCTCTAATGAACAATTGGTTTGTGGTCCAACCAGTAAACCGAATCCCTCTCAGGCTAATGAGAGGGTGGGGCCCCTTGTTCAAGACCTGGAGTCAGTGCTTAAGGGAACTACCTCTCTTCTATCCTTAAAAGTGGGTATGAGTGAATTCCATCTTGTACCCCACGTCCCTAGCCATTCACCCAGTCTTACCCCTGAAATGGGAGGCCTATTGAGTCGGCGAACTAGAGCCACTCTCACCCATGCAAATCTAAGGATAATTCCCAATAAACAGGAGTTCATGGTTAGCTCAGGATTAAAACCGAGTTACCTAGGTTATCGAATGAAAAGAAAATCAGTCTGAACAGTAAACGACATTATAAAGTGAGAGTGGTTTTCTTCATGGTCCAATCTTATGCAATACTCATTGCATAGGACGCCCCCACTCACATGTCTTCACATGTACAATTTAGTGATCACATTGTTTATATCTACAAAAGTGGGCCGCACCCATAGTGTCCCCAGAATAAGGTACTCAGCCTTATTCTTATACTATAGATCATTTTGACTATATATACTTGAACTTGATCCACTCTTATGTCTCTTCATATAGTTCAAGTAATCATACTATAGCCAGAGTGTTCTTAGTTTATTGGATTTAGATTAATGATTGTAAAGTTCACTTTATTCAATAACAATCTTTACTGAATAAACAACAATAATAACTTTATTGAAAATAAAATATGTTTTTGTTTACAAACTATGAGTTTTAGAGCATAAAACTCAACAAAAACCTAGCTGAACCGGATCAAGGGTCCTAACCTAGTCCGACTGACCTTCTTTGGCTGGCCCCGCCCCTCGTAACAAGGTCAACCCGTACGTGCTCTTTCCTTTCGTTTAGCGAGATAGCTTACCAGCTCGTTCGGCTCATAGCAGCAGTATGAAAAGCGGAATCCACATCCTGAGTCGAGTCCGCATTGCCATACGAATCGACATCGGCCAAACCAAGAGCTCCTATTTTTTCTTTAATGAAAGCGGATCTAACAGTTTCGATAAAACCAACCTCTTCTAAAGAAGGAGTCGCTCTACCTTGATCACCGTGGACATATGCAGCTCCCGCTTTACCTTTGCCTACCGTGAAAAGGAAATTTCCCTCACAATAGGCCCTCCCAGCTCCCAAACGTCTTTCTATAAATCGAGAGAGGTATAGAATAGTACAACAAACCAACAAGACAAGAATGGACTCATAAGATGGGCGGTCAGGGAAGCGATTTCATTTGTGTTATCCGCCATGGAAATGATCAAGGAATTCAGATCCTGAATAAAGTACTGTAGGCAAGCGAAGCTTTTGAAAATGAAAGCGTGTAGAACTCATATCCACTTTCTCTTCGCTTCGTAAACTTCGGATCTGATCTTCCTTTCCTCTCTGGGTGACTGAGAGACAATTTAGGCCTGGTGTGCATCCGATTCGGTCAACAATAAGGTACAAAGCGGATTGATTAAATGGGCTTGAAGTTCCATTATCGTTAGGTCGAAGATCTCTACTAGGTTTAGTGCACTTTGG
>NW_019268618.1:70893-116531 GCF_002738365.1 Cucurbita moschata | reverse complement strand
GTGAGAGGTTTTTTCTCAAGGCTTTTCACCAAGAAGAAGAAGATCTTCCATGTACCATGATCACTCTATTTAAAGAGTCATGTTTGCATGTTCATGCAAATTTGAGATCACCAAATTTTGACACTTAAAATTCCACTCAAATGTTTGGGATTATGTGGCAAGCATGCATGTTTGAGTTAACCAAATTTTGACACTCAAAATTCCACTCAAACTTGTGGGGTTATTTGGCAAGCATGCAAGTTTGGTTAAACCAAATTTTGACACCTCAAGATTCCACTAACATGGATTTTTCCATTAAATAAAGTCAACATTTTGACTTTCTTCATTTTAATTCAACAATGAATTTGAATAATGAATTTCAAATTAAAGTAAATTAAATGATTAATTAAACTATTTAATTAATATTTAATATTAATTCAAATGCCAATCCCAATGAATTCCGACACATAATTGATTAAGATATTTAAATCTTATTTAAATATCTCAGATCCTCTCTTTTTGTTTAGTTCGTAAATAAAACAAAAATGCAGTTAAATATATCGTATATATGTAGTGCATATTCCCTAAGTTGAATTTAAACACTTCGAACTCACTCATCACACTGTTCTATGGTTTAGTCTGATATGAGCTAGCAGAGGGACCTAATGGACCTATAGATCATGGGCTCCAACGATCCAAGATTAACTGGTTAAACTCATTAACCTTGTTAACCAACATTCGTTAACTACTAGGACACTCCACAATAGCCTAGTAGTTGCACTCCCCTACTATAGATATATTTCTATCCATTTGATATAACCATGATTAGTAAGTCGATCCTTCACAGGTTGTTCGTAACTAGAGCAGGGTCAATTTACCGTTTTACCACTAAAGTTACTTCTTGTTCCTTATGTCTCACTGATCCTCTAATGAACAATTGGTTTGTGGTCCAACCAGTAAACCGAATCCCTCTCAGGCTAATGAGAGGGTGGGGCCCCTTGTTCAAGACCTGGAGTCAGTGCTTAAGGGAACTACCTCTCTTCTATCCTTAAAAGTGGGTATGAGTGAATTCCATCTTGTACCCCACGTCCCTAGCCATTCACCCAGTCTTACCCCTGAAATGGGAGGCCTATTGAGTCGGCGAACTAGAGCCACTCTCACCCATGCAAATCTAAGGATAATTCCCAATAAACAGGAGTTCATGGTTAGCTCAGGATTAAAACCGAGTTACCTAGGTTATCGAATGAAAAGAAAATCAGTCTGAACAGTAAACGACATTATAAAGTGAGAGTGGTTTTCTTCATGGTCCAATCTTATGCAATACTCATTGCATAGGACGCCCCCACTCACATGTCTTCACATGTACAATTTAGTGATCACATTGTTTATATCTACAAAAGTGGGCCGCACCCATAGTGTCCCCAGAATAAGGTACTCAGCCTTATTCTTATACTATAGATCATTTTGACTATATATACTTGAACTTGATCCACTCTTATGTCTCTTCATATAGTTCAAGTAATCATACTATAGCCAGAGTGTTCTTAGTTTATTGGATTTAGATTAATGATTGTAAAGTTCACTTTATTCAATAACAATCTTTACTGAATAAACAACAATAATAACTTTATTGAAAATAAAATATGTTTTTGTTTACAAACTATGAGTTTTAGAGCATAAAACTCAACAAAAACCTAGCTGAACCGGATCAAGGGTCCTAACCTAGTCCGACTGACCTTCTTTGGCTGGCCCCGCCCCAACCTAGCTGAACCGGATCAAGGGTCCTAACCTAGTCCGACTGACCTTCTTTGGCTGGCCCCGCCCCTCGTAACAAGGTCAACCCGTACGTGCTCTTTCCTTTCGTTTAGCGAGATAGCTTACCAGCTCGTTCGGCTCATAGCAGCAGTATGAAAAGCGGAATCCACATCCTGAGTCGAGTCCGCATTGCCATACGAATCGACATCGGCCAAACCAAGAGCTCCTATTTTTTCTTTAATGAAAGCGGATCTAACAGTTTCGATAAAACCAACCTCTTCTAAAGAAGGAGTCGCTCTACCTTGATCACCGTGGACATATGCAGCTCCCGCTTTACCTTTGCCTACCGTGAAAAGGAAATTTCCCTCACAATAGGCCCTCCCAGCTCCCAAACGTCTTTCTATAAATCGAGAGAGGTATAGAATAGTACAACAAACCAACAAGACAAGAATGGACTCATAAGATGGGCGGTCAGGGAAGCGATTTCATTTGTGTTATCCGCCATGGAAATGATCAAGGAATTCAGATCCTGAATAAAGTACTGTAGGCAAGCGAAGCTTTTGAAAATGAAAGCGTGTAGAACTCATATCCACTTTCTCTTCGCTTCGTAAACTTCGGATCTGATCTTCCTTTCCTCTCTGGGTGACTGAGAGACAATTTAGGCCTGGTGTGCATCCGATTCGGTCAACAATAAGGTACAAAGCGGATTGATTAAATGGGCTTGAAGTTCCATTATCGTTAGGTCGAAGATCTCTACTAGGTTTAGTGCACTTTGGAAGTTGCAAATGTTGCCGTAATCGAATGTCTTTCTCATTCGACATTCTCTCTTACCAAGCACTCATACTCGCCAGGGTTGAGGAGACAGTCCGTGAGCTAATTGGGTTTTGAGATTGCGTATACACGAAAAGAGCTCGCTTTCAAGTTTCTGGTTCAGGAAAGGGTCTAATCTCTTTCATTGGAGCACATTGATGCCGAAGGAGTCTTCGAAACCGGTGGAGAGGCTATGATGACTTCAAGCTATTCAAATAGCATGACTGATACCACAAAGAAATGGTATCTCAGTCACACTAGTGGAATAGCTTTTTCATAATAATTATCTCGATATATGATACCAAAAACCTACCTGATGACTGATAAGGTAAGGGGTTTCAAAAGACAAAAGAATGACATGCTACGTGTTATAGAAAAGGAGATCTTCATTTTGTTTTCTTTTCAGTGTGCGCGGTTCGCCTGCCTTCCTGACCATAGATAGGCTATGGGGCTTTGCACTTCGGCCCCTAAGAATACCACATCAAGGTGACAGGATTCGAACCTATGGCTCTCTGAAACTTCTTCATCGGTTATTTGGGCGCATCTTCCTTAAAAGGATTGTGACGACAGATGACCTAGGTAAAACTTCTATTGGGAGATTAGTGCAATAGATTGACCCTTTCCTGAAACCTTCCGCGGACAACATAACAAAGAGTTCCTAAAAAAAATATCATAGAACAATTTGTGTAATGCCTTTGATGTTAGGCTCGAGGCTCTATCTTATCTCCCAAGAATATGGTTCATTCTCTATTCACATAGAAATTATGCAATAGAAAGTGGTACCCTCATCATCTTTTACAAAACTTTCTCAAGTCCTCATGGAATGATTTGAAAGTGGTACCCTCATCTTCTTTTATAAGACTACCTCGGCCTTCATGGAATGATTATGCTATGTTGATTCTTAGAGAAGGGAGTAGGAGTAAGAGTAGATAACTGTTTATGGTCCAAATCCCGAAAAAGTAAGTCTTTATGTCAAGAAAGGAGAGGAATCCTCATAGTTTCCAAGATTTGAAGAGAATCATATATACAAAAATTTCCTTTGTATATTCTTGTTGTCTCCATTCCATTTGAAAATTGATATTTTGTTTGGTAATTTTAAACTCATTATTTTTGTTTGTTCATTCCACCTAATTTGTAAAAAAAAAAAAAAATCATACCGCTAGACCAAATGCCCTTATAGTGGATCTATTATTTTTAATTGCCCGTGTGTATATATTTTCCGCACCTCAATATATGAAATTTATCCACATATTTTTGTGCTTTAGAACCTACTATTATTGTCATGTTTACTTCACATGGTCTACCACACAGTTGAAGCAGCATTGCCACCGGAGACCATGCATTGATCACTATTTTATTTATTTAATTATTAATTTTTTTGTTTTATTTCAAAATTATGTGTTTTATCCTTTAAAAAAACATTTGAATTTTAAGCAAAATTTCACACCAAACTAAGTTTTTGAAAAATATTTTTATTTATTTATTTTTTCTTTATCTTAGTTTTCCAAACATAGATCGACCTGGAGTGGCTAGTTTTCAAAACTACTTCTTTGCTACAATTGAACAATATTTATATTGTAAAATGGGATTAACTTCCTTTAAGTTTATGTAGTTTCTTTTTATTACTATGTTTACTTCTATCTCATGTTACTCCATTTGTATTTACTTCGTTTTATACAAAAGTTTACCGTAATTAATAAATCCATGTGCTTAACACATTCTCTACAAAAATAAACTTGTTTGTATCAGGATAAATTACAATGAATAGGGAGAAAAGAAATCCCAAAAAATAAGTAGAAGGTTGAGAATTTCACTGAACCACACAATGTGAAAGAGTGACTGCATGGCTCATATGCAATTCTACTACAAGAATGGCATGAAACTTGCATAGATGATGCTCGGATTTTGAAGGGAAACTTCTCAACTTGAGAGATCAATTTCATTCATCACAAATCTGATTTTTACATAATAATTTGGGGGCATTTATGACTCCCACAAAATAAGTTAGTGGTCGGATTTAATCTCGATCCCCTTAAATCTAAAAAAAGAACGAAGTCAATTTGACAATTCTACCGTTACAAACTTTATGAAATTAAAAATAAATAAAGTTTTCTAATAACTCATGTAATGATGCTTGCAACTTCATTATCTCCTTCAACTGTGTAAATATTCACTTCTGAAGCTCCAAATGGTCATTTCTCAATTTAATAAGCTTGTAACACATGAAATAATGGTTGAACCGAGCCTATCCAATTTTGTAGATGAAGAATGAATGCTTGTTGAATCTTCTTGGTCTTGGATCGTGTAATAGGTCCAGTTGGAACACCGTGATCCTTATCATCTTCCACGTCTTCAAAAGAGTTCGTCCTCGAATCAGAAAATCATCACCTACATCAAAAGGACTCAAGTCAGCAACATTGAAAGTAGAATGTGCTGAAAATTCTCCTAGAAGATCATTTTATATGCATTGTTATTAATTTTTTCAAGGACTTGATAAGGGTCATCCCCTCTTGGATGTAACTTTGTCTTTCTTTGAGATGAGAATCACTCCTTACTAAAATGTATCCAAACCCAGTTATCGGGTTGAAAAATGATTTCATTCCGTCCTTTGTTAATTCTTGAAGCAACATTGAAATTTTGTTTCTCAATTGTCTCCTTCCCCTCTTTATGCAATGTTTTGATCCCATATGCCTTACTTGTGGCTGCTTTCCTCACAAAAATATTACAATGAATAGAAAGCAAATCAAGACGCGTAAGTGGATTAAATCCGTAAGCAACTTCAAAAAGAGAACAATGAGTGACAAACATTCGTTCCAAGACTTAATATTCTTACAAATAATAGCCCTAAGCAATGCTCCTAATGTTCTATTAACCACCTCAGTTTGGTCATTAATTTGAAGATGACATGTAGTTGAAAACAATAATTTGTTACCCAATTTATGACTTAATATTCTTATAAATAATAGCCCTAAGCAATGCTCCTGATATTTTATTAACCACCTCAGTTTGCTCATGAATCAGAGGATGACATGCAGTTGAAAACAATAATTTGGTACCCAATTTATCCACCATACTTTCCAAAAGTGACTTAAAAATTTAACTTCCCTATCTTTTTTTGTGTGCAGCAAACATTGGTAACATTGACTACAAAACTTATAAACATCGTAATTCATGGCAAAGGTCATATGGATCATGATGAGCATTTTCTCCCGTATCTTGGTTTCGCTAACTAAAGTTTTCCAATAACTCCCAAACTTCACTACCTTATATAAACCTCTTGGGATAAGGATTCATATAACACTTCATAAAATAAGATCTACTGATGAATTTCATAGCATTTGAAGGTCATCTAGGTCATGAACCGAAGGTAAATTACCTTAGGGGCATTATGGTCATTTTACACCGTTTCTTTGTTTACCTACTTATCCTTATCCAATGACCACCAAATTTCATATCTAACCTCAACATACTATAATATGCTCAGTATTAAAATTTGATAGGCAGCAGAGCTCATATAGTAGGTTGTTTTAATGTTACTTAAATCTCGAGCTATTTAATCGGTTCAGGGTCTTAACTCATGGTTCTTTGGGTTTCTCTTTCATATATCCTTAATTCATACTTGGTTTAGGGTTCATATGAAAATCCAAGCGATTTCTACAAGTATTTCTTAACAAAAAGTCCAAGGTGGCTACTTGCCTCGTCGTCGACGTTTGGGATGTCCATTCTTAAGCTTCCAGTATCTGAATTACTTCATATTTCCTTCCACATACTCCTTATTGTGTCTATTTTCTGAAACCATAAGATTTTCTAGGAGAATCGGTCTGAAATGGGGCTAAAATTGAGAAAACCCGAGAAAAGGTAAAATTTTGAGTTGACTTGGATAGTTCAGTTGAACTGGCCATATCATCGTTCTCTTCCTCTGAACAGGAAGAAAATGCGCATTTTTCGCGTCGCCGCCATCTGAAACTCGACCTGTACAACCACATTTATAGCGTTTCTCTCCTCGATTTCTTCATGAAACTTAAAGATGGGTATTACAAGGAAGGGCTAGGGATTGATTTGATACCTTCTCGTGGATTGTAGCCTAAGATATTCGCTTCGAAAGTTCATCCAAAATATGATTTATCGTTGGAGATAAAACAAAGGATTTCTTATTGGGTAGCCGATTCTAGGGGTTTCAAGGCCCTATTTCTTAATTGATTCTCTTCCATTTTCTTCAGGCTAAAGGAATTTGGAGGAACGTCTTTGAGTGTAAGACCTTAATTTCCAAAAATCATTCTCGGTATGCAACTCACTCGAAACGCTAGATTTTCGATCTCTTGGGTAGCTTGTTCTACGATGTTTCATCTCTCGATTCCTTCATCAAGTTTCCTCAATTTCTTCCTCTGAAGCTAGAGGAATCCTTAATTTGAAGGAAAAGAGATCGTAGATAGGAATTCGACTCTTATCCCCAATTTAATTTCTAAACCTATTTCCTTCAATTCGACATGCTCTCGAGGTTATTTTTCTTTGTGGTCTTCTATGGAAGCATTCTTTGGAGGTGCAGAAACTGATTGGAATCATTCTTGCTCGACGAATCATCATGTATCCTTGGATTGGATATTCGACGAATCATCATGTATCCTTGGATTGAATTTTCAAGTTTTTCTTAAAGTTCTTCAATGGCGGATTGAATTGGGGGAATGGTTTCTAGGCACTTTCAGCACTCTATTCCTTCATAGAACTTGTGGGTAATCTTGTTGAGAAACGGTAGGAATAAGTTTGAAGAGAAATGGTGGAGGATTGCTCTCGAATTTGGAAGAAATCTGAGAGTAGGAGACCCATAATCTAAACGCTTATTGTCTTCGATTTGGGGATCGACCTTTCTCGATTCTTATTCCGTATTATTGCTCCTACTTCAGACTTTATAGGAGGAGCTTAAATCGACATTGAGAGCTCCAGATTCTTCGTTATTTAGAACTTTGAAGAGAAATGGTGGAGGATTTCTCTCGAATTTGGAAGAAATCTGAGAGTAGGAGACCCACAATCTAAATGCTTATTGCCTTCAATTGGGGGATCGACCTTTCTCGATTCTTATTCCGTATTGTTGCTCCTACTTCAGACTTTATAGGAGGAGCTTAAACCGACATTGAGAGCTCCAGAATCTTCGTTCTTTAGAGATCGAACTTTCTGGATAATTTTTCGGAGATATCAACTCCGATCATATCCTTACCGACCTTGGCTTTGAATACTAGTCGTTGGATGTGATGATCTGTGCGTATTCGTTCTAGATCATATCAAATTTTGGAGGAGATCCGACGGTTGAAATTTGAGTTCGAAGGATTTTGCTCGGATGGTCACGGTAGATGCTCTGATTCTAATTAGAGTGGCATTTCTGTAATTATCCATTCTTCTAGAGGTATTTTCATAATTTGCCACTTTTTGAATATTTTATTATTATTTTTCTCGAAAAATCTTTAATTTTTCTACAAATTCCTCGTCGCTTTTTTGATCATTTCTCACTAATTTTGAATCTTGAGATTCCTTCAAGATAAGGAATTACAAATCCGTAAAGATTCTTGATAATTGATAAAATGACTTTTTTGCCTTTTTCATTTACTTTTTCCTTTCCAATCCTTTTCAAAAGGCCTTTTAACTCCTTGAAATCACTTGTTAGGGTACACGAGTTACTTGACTAAGTCCCTTGTTCTTGCTTAATCCTTTAATTTTTTTTTTCCTTTCTATCCTTTGGGTCTTTCATGAGTGGCTTATTCTTATGGGAGCTAATTTCCTTCATTTTTGGGTGTTACATATACATACCGGTTACAAACACAAAATAAGAAGCAGACTCAAAAGAAGAACAAAAAATACTAGATTAAAAATAGAGGCTAGTCCATGGCCCACACTCCAAAGTCCACTCTCATCCACGACCAACTCTTAGTTATTTGAAAAAAAAAATGATAAACATGGAGTGAGTAAAACTTAGTAAGTAACCTACTAGTAGGTTCTTAATCGCAACCTTAAGCTAGGATATTACTTCTTGTTATGTTTTCTGGATCTTAGAACTTAGAGGTCATCGTGTCATGTATCATGTACTGATCCTGAAAACCTTCCCCGAAAATAACCTTCAATTTTCTCCCCATGAACACATGAGTGGTGTCGTCATAATCATGTAGTCCTACTAGTAAATCGTGGTGCAGGACATCTCGTTTAACAGATGGGAAAGGTATGCCTATCATAACATCTAGCTCATGATACATATTGTAGGACATCCTACCTAAAGAGGAATAGGGGCTTTTTAGTACACATCGTAATGCAGATAATGGTTACTTATGGGTATGGATCCTAGCAACTTATTTAGCATGTTATTCACATAGTTCTAGATACTTGGTATATGGATTATTGATGAACCTAGGTTTATACATAATGTCATGGGTTAGGCTTTAGGAGTTGAGGTTTTAGCTTAGGAAAACATTAGAGGATAACCTAACGTGGACTTATTCGTGTGAAAACCTACTAGCACTTTGAGGATCTCTTTCCTTCACCAAACTAAACTTATGGGTAAACTTATTTAGAAGGTGCAGAAACAAGTTTGGAAATGAATAGTGGACTATAGTTCTTGAATTCGAGGTAAACCCATGAACACGATACCCCAAAACAAAAAACTTGTATCTCTCGATTGGGTACTCGATTAAGCTTGCTTCTTGCCCCTAATAGTCTACCATAATTCATAATTTATAGACGGATTTTTCACTACCATTGAAACATCTAGAATTTCTATAATTTCATTCTTGATTTTTCTGAATCTTCTGCCAGAAAAGTCTTCTCCGATCGGAGCCTTCCTTTTTTAAGCACCTTGTAATTCTTATTCTATAAAAAATTTAATGATTCGAGAAGTTTATAAAAATTAGAAAAAGTACCATTTTCTCAATGTTTTTTCAATTTTACTTGTTCTTTGCTTCTAGATACAACCTAGTAGGGATTATACACTGTCTCTTATTGGAGACCTTGAGTGTGGCAAATTCTCCTCTCCTTCGAAAACTTTCAGTCAACGAAAGTGCTTATTCTAAAATAGGTCAGGGTACAAGGTTCTTATTTGCCTTCTGTTTTCCAAGTGTCTCCTTCTACTCTATGATTCTTCCATAGGACCTTAACAAGAGGGATTTCCTTGTTTCTCAATCATTTGACTTTCTTGTCTATTATTTGAATCGGGTCTTCTTTATACGTTAGGTCATCTCTCAAGAAGAGAGTTTCATGAGCCAGTACGTGCAAACGATCTAGGGTATACTTCCATAGTATGGATACATGAAAGATATTATGTACTGCAGACAAGTTTGGGCATTGCCCGATTCTATAGGCCACAGATCCAATCCTTTCTAATATCTCAAAGGGACGATAAACCTAGGGCTTAGCTTCCCCTTTTCACCCTACCTGAGCACCCCTCTCATTGGGTGCTACCTTTAGGAATATATGATGCCCTACCTACAATTTCATGTCCTTGCGCCTTAGGTCTGCATAGCTTTTCTCTCGGCTTTGTGCGGTTTGTAGCCTAGCTTTAATCTTCTGGACTGCGGCGTTGGAAATTTGCACCAGCTCTGGCCCAATAGTTGTCGTTTGCCCCCCTTCTTCCCAAAGGATAGGGGATCGAAATCTTCGTCCATAGAGAACCTCGTATGTGGCCATTTGTATGGTGGCTTGGCAAGTATTATTATAAGCGAATTTCATAAGGGGTAGGTACTTATCCCAACTTCCTGCAAAATCCATCACATATACCCTCAACATGTCTTCCAATATTTGCTTGAGCATTTCTGTTTGACCATCTGTTTATGGGTGGAATGTCGTACTACAACTGTGTACCCAATGCCTTTTGTTGAATTTTCCAGAAGCGAGATTTAAATCTGTTATATCGGTCTAATACTATTGCATTTTGTTGAATTTCCAGAAGTGTACCCAATACCTTTACCGAAGAATATTCATTTTTAATGTTAGCAAGAGTAGCTTAGTTGGGAGATTGTTAGACTGAAAATTTGAAGGTCACACGTGTTTTATCCCTAATACAAGTTTATTATGTGACTATACAATCTAAAAATATAACTTGCTTATTCAATCTAAAATTAGTGATTATTTCTTTTTTAAACATAATGAATTAACGAAAATACCTTTACTTATGAATTTTCATTTTTAATATTAGCGGGGATAGCTTTGTTGGGAGAGAGTCAGACTGAAGACTTGAAGGTCACGTGTTTGATCTCCACGTTCAGCGCACCTAATTCTAGTTGCATAACTTGCCTATTCAATCTAAAATTAGTCATTATTCCTTTCTAAAATCTCAATGAATTATCGAAAATACCTAACGTGTTCTAGTTCACCGCACCTTATACAAGTTGGATAACTTGAATATCTTATTAAAAATTAGTGATTATTTCTATTTAAAATTTCAATGAATTAGCGAAAAATACCTTTACTGATGAATTTTTATTTTTAACGATAGTGTGGATAGTTCAGTTGAGAGAGCGTTAGATTGAAGATCTGAAGGTCTCGTGCTCGATCCACGTTAATCACACTTGCACAATTTGACTATTCAATCAAAGGTCATGTGTTTGATGAATTTGACTATTAAATTGGGAGTGGGAGTGTCAAGATGAATTTTCATTTTAATGTTAGCATGGATATCAAAATTGGGAGTGGGAGTGGGAGTGGGTCTATAGATCTAAAGTTAACGTGGATTCCTAATTATTTATTTGACTATAAATGCTCTATAAGAATTCTTTATTTTAATGTTAGCATGGATAGCAGAATTGGGAGTGGGTCTGTAGATCTAAAGATAGCATGGATTCCTAATTATTTATTTGACTATAAATGCTCCATAATACATTTAGTAAAATGACTCGTTTTATTGCTCCATAAGACATTTAGTAAAATGACTCATTTTATTGTATGGAACAATAAAATTGAAGTTCTCGTATAATTGTCAATACATTCTACTTTCAATGTTGCCAAATTGAGTCATTTTGATGTAGGTGATGATTTTTCTGATTCGAGGACGAATCCTGAAGAGGGGGATGATGATAAGAATCACGGTGTACATTCTACTTTCAATGTTGATGAGTTGAGTTCTTTTGATGTAGGTGATGATTTTTCTGATTCGAGGACGAATCCTTTTGAAGAGGGGGATGATGATAAGAATCACGGTGTTCCAATTGGACCTATTACATAACCCAATGCCAAGAAGATTCAACAAGCATTCATACTCCATCTACAAAATTGGAGTCAAGACCATTTGGAGATTCAAAAGTAAATATTTGGACAGTTGAAGTAGTGGATGAAGTTGCAAGCATCATTTCATGAGCGGTTAGAAAACTTTATTTATTATTTTAATTTCATAAAGTTTGTAATGCTCAAGTTGACTTCGTCTTCTGTGGAGATTTAAAGGGATCGAGATTAAATCACGGCCACTAACTTCTTTTGTTGGGAGACTATAAATACCAACAAATTATTATGTAAAAGCATATTTGTGATCAATGAAATTAATCTCTCAAGTTGAGACGATCCCCCTTATAGAAATCTGAGCATATCTTTGTCATTTCTAAGTTTCATGCAATTCTTGTGGTAGATTGCATCTGAGTAATTCAATCAAGCCTTGATCAAGTTCGATGGTGAAGTGACTCAATTTAGAAAAAGGTTCCAAATCTTGTTTCTCCATCTTGGATCTCATCATCTAATTCTAGCTTTATCTCTTGGTTGATCAAAATTTTGTATAAGAAGGTGTCAATTTCTTTAATACAAGGGTTCTTGCTTCTACAAAAGCTTGGCTCGTTGGGCTGAAGATTACGGTTGGTCTATCATCCTCCAACGGGATCTTCTATCCTCATGACTTGCTCTGATGTAGTCGTTCTTCTAACACCGATGACACGTCCAGTTGTCGAGATTGGTAATGTAAGTTTGTAACCCATTCATTGAGGTTCTTGGAATGATTCTATAGCTTATCATTTCCATGTTGGGAGTTGGATCATGGGTCTTGGGCGAAGGAATCCTTTATTTACCGCCCTTCGAGTTGAAGGAAGTGTCATAAGGCTAATTTTTTTTCAATTTTTTTTTATCTATTTTATTGATTTTTTTTAGTGATTTTATTTGATTTTATTTGATTTTATTTCAATTTGGTCAAACTCACTCACGTGCTCATCTCAATCATTTCAGTCTTGTTGGCGTTCAATAAGAGAGACCTTGGAAATAACCTGTAACTATTCAACTGGATTATCACATTAACAATTTGAATCAAATAAAGTGGCATTAACCATTTGAATCACCTCAACCCCACTTGTTGAACTTGACCAAATGTCTACAACATAACACTAACAAAGGTACAAAGTTCATAAAAGTCTTTTTAATCTAAAATACCATTGAACTTGACCATTATAGTGCCTCTCAAACGTAGGTAAAGTTTAAATTCGCGTCTCCTTGTCAAACTCACTCGGGTGCACATCTAAACCATGATGGCGTTCAACAAGAGAGACCTCGAAAATAGCCGGATTATCGCATTAACCATTTGAATCACCTCAACCCCACTTGTTGAAATTGAAACAAATATCTATAACATAACACTAACATAGGTACAATGTTCATAAAAGTCTTTTTAATCTAAGATACTATTGAACTTGACCATTACAGTGCCCTCAAAATGAGGTAAAGTTTAAATATAATTGGTGACAAAAGATGAAACTATAAAATAGAAAGAAATAAGAAAATAATATTCAATTTCAGAGAATCAAACCAGAATCTCCTAGGTGAAAGCCAAATATCCAAACCGTTGGACAACAATGAATTTTTTGTGTAGTTGTCCTAAAATCTTTTGTCTGATCGCTGAAGAGTTTTACTATGCTGTTTTGGGTAATGTCTAACTCTTCGACATGTCCTTTCATGTGTGTGATAGAGTTCTCAAAGTTACCGCGATGTTTCAAGCTGTTCGATCGTGTGGCTCTTTCTTTAAAAGGGTCAACATCAAACGTCAGGTCTTTGATTGGCAACTCATCAGAGGAGCGTCAATTGCATCGATTCCAACAACAATCTTCCCACGAGTTTATGGTGCATGACCCATTTTTTATACCATTCACCTTCGAGCGCCACCATAGTTTTGCATCGTCCATGAGATGCATTGGACCAACGTAACTCTTAGGTCCTATGAGCAAGTTCCAGTAACCTTCAAGTATTGTTCTACGTCAAAAATAAAGCTTTTTAATTCCTTAGCATCCCGGTTTCCCTTTAAGGGGTTGTATTTTCCTCTGCAGTATTTTCATCTGCCTCTTCTATATCATTATTTTCATCTGCCGCTTCTATATCATAGAGTCGGTAAGCTTTTGACTCTTCACTAACTACCAGCACAACTTAACTCAAACTCTTATCATCTAGCTTAGTTCTCTGAGATGCCTTCTCTTTTTGTCTCTAATCAACTCGAGCTCACAATATTATTTTTCTTCCTTCTGCTACAGCTCCAGAACTAATCGTCGTTGTGCTTTTTCTACCCTTCTTCTATTCTTTTCCAGCATTTTATCTAGCTCTTCTCTCTCTTTTCGTGCTTGTTCTTCTTTTTGTCTTGTAGCAGTAAGAGCGGCTTCTTTCTCTTTCTCTAGCTGCACATCAACATCAACAAACAACTTCGTGCGACCTTCCTCTATTCTCCTCTGTATTTCTAATTTAGTCTCTTCAGAGTTTAGCCTTTCTCCAACCTTCTTCTGAATTAGTTTTTCCATCCTCCTAGCTGCATCTTCTTCTGAATTAGTTCTTCCATCCTCCTAGCTGCATCTTCTTCTAACTTCTTCAACTTTGCTTCACGCCTTTTCTTCTCTTCTTCTTCTTTCTTAAGCTTCTCTATGGAATGATTCCGATCAGTGGATGCACAACTAGGACTGAAACTGAACGATTTGGGGAAAGGAGATAACGAGGAAGACCTACTTCTGCGTTGGCGGCTGAGGGAACTTGAACGGCTGCTTCTCCTGGAATGGGTAATGGAATGATAGGGGGAAGGACTTGGGTCCCTTCTGCTTCTCTGACTATGGCGATAGGAATTAGAGCGGTGAGTGTATGACAGAGACCTTGAACCACTTCTCCCCATAAGTTTCAATTGAGTTTGAGTGGCTGCTACAGGCTGAGATAGCATGCAATACGAATATTCGATTCAAAGACATCTTTGTCTCCATAATTAAGCCTCTCTCAGGATGAAACATCTTGCATGTTTCATTTTGAAACAAAAAGGTAACCCCCTTCGCTTGCAATTTATCACTACTCAACAAATTGTTCCTCAGGTCTGGCACATAGAACACTCCTGTGATTATCATTATAATTCCATTCACTTCTAGTCGTACATTACCCTTTCCGATTACAACCATGCTTGACATTCCCATTGAAAATGTCCTAGCTTGTGACAGTTATAGCACTCCACTGTGGTCTTGTTGAAGGTTTGTCTGCCTCGTCCCCTTCCTCTGCCTCTAAAGCTTCCACGACCTTGACTCCTTCCTCCATCAGACTGCACAAGTGGACTCTCCATCGACATACTTTTATTATGACACACTTAGAAGACTGCTGCTTCTAGTTTTAACTAGTTTAGGGCATGGCTCTGATACCAAATTGTTAGGAATAGAAAAAGAAAATTGGAAAGATCAGAAGAATTGAGAGAAATCTCTCATCCAATTGAAGAATGCCTAAATCAAATCTAATTCAAATAACTCGATCAAATCTAATCCAAATAACTCAATCAAATCTAATCCTAACAGTTACCATATCTATATCTCATTTTTATTTTTTTAACTCTGAGATATTTTGCTTTTATAAATAGATATCTTCACGAAAATAGGTTTAATTTATGTTGAGATGGAGAATAAAAATTGACACTTAAAGAACGTTGATACTTGGGACTTTGATTCCTCTTAGTGTGATGCTTGCATCTTGCAATTACTTGGGTAGAGAATGTGTTTCACTTAAAATTCACTCAAGAGAAAATAATCAAATAACGAACCATATTTGAGAGAGGATAACTTTTTTTTTTTTTAATCTTTGGGAAACATGAAAGAATAAAAATTAAAACATGACATGAATAACATCTTCTTGAATCTTTGTTTTGTTCTCCTAAATGTATATAAATAAAATCTTATATATTTTTACATAAAAAATTTAAGATTACCTATTTAATAAAACTCCATCCAAACTTCTACTCATAAATTTAATTATTATTTGTATACAATTGTTAATATGTAAGAAAATACACGTACGAAATGTTTATACTATTGGTAATACACTAGTCTCGGTTGTTTGACTAAAACAATGCAACCATTATCCAAACTAAAGAATTTGATTCGAAGCTATCTCCTAATAGAGGGAGGCTCAATTAGATTTTGTTGTAAGATTCGACCCTATCAATTTGAATAGCGTTCTCCAACTATAAATATTGAACTCTAAAGTATTCACGAGCAAAGTAAGTTTGTTAAAACTATCTATAAAAGTGTTCCAAAGTGAGTCGTGGAGAAGATTTGCCTTAAAATCTAGTTCCAATTAAGGATGTCAATGATGAAGAAGTGCAAGCTGTTGGAAGGTTTGCCGTGGAAAATTTCAAAGGTGGTAGATATAATTTAATCTACAAGCGTGTGGTGGTCTTTTCAGTCCCATATAGGCTTTGACCCCAAATTTTATATTATTGTGATAGAAGCTATAAATGACAACAATATTCATTGGTCAGATATTGCAATTGTGAAGAAGTTCCGTCATATGCATGGGATGCTACCGCCATCCAATAAACTCTTATCTTTCATCAAATTCCCTCTCCACAAGTGAATTCATCAAATTCTCTTTCCACGAGTAGTATAAGCTCTTATCTCTTTTAAGGAATTCATCAAATTCCCTTTACAATAAGTCCTCTCTCTATGTGCTTGTGGGACATTACTCAGCCATAATGATATAATAATCCTTTTAAGGAATTCATCAAATTCCCTTTACAATAAGTCCTCTCTCTTTGTGCTTGTGGGACATTACTCAGCCATAATGATATAATAATCCTTTTAAGGAATTCATCAAATTCCCTTTTATGTGCTTGTGGGACATTACTCAGCCATAGTGATATAATAATCCTTTTAAGGAATTCATCAAATTCCCTTTACAATAAGTCCTCTCTCTATGTGCTTGTGGGACATTACTCAGCCATAATGATATAATAATCTTTGAAGGAATTCATCAAATTCCCTTTACAATAAGTCCTCTATCTATGTGCTTGTGGGACATTACTCAGCCATAATGATATAATAATCCTTTTATAAGTATCTTTTCTTTTTCTCTCGTACCCACCTTATACATAACATGTTAAATTAATTCATACTTAAAAAAATAATTTCTCCCTTTTGGAGATGCGGGGTATCGATCTCCGTACCTCTCGCATGCTAAGCGAGCACTCTACCATCTGAGCTACATCCCCACAATTTTTGCATCACAAAACCCTAAATTTCCCGTCATCAATAATAGTGAAAATGAAGAAATATTGCTACCCAACATGTTATGAATAGGGAAAAATTGAAAAGAAATAATATATTTAATAATGGATAGTCTTATTTTTGGAGATGCGGAGTATCGATCCCCATACCTCTCGCAAGTGTATGAAGCCTTGGGATGAGATGTTAAGAAAGACTATGAGTACTAAGAGCATGGTGGTAAGTATAAGATGTCGAATATGAAGTCCTTAGATAAGAAGAGATTTAGACATAGGGGCATTTCAAGAATTGAACTCAAAACCTCTTGCACCTCTAGTGAGAATCATACCACTAAACCAAATGCCTTTTCTTGAACACCCAATATTTTTAGCTTCTACTCAAATATATTTTTCTCTTAGTAGTTGGAGGGCTATAAAACGAAAAGTTGAATTGTTATAATATACAAGGGTTATCAAATAAACCAACAACCCAACAAAAGAAACAAACTAATCAATTTTGGTTAGATTGATTCGGTTCAGTTCATCAGTTTGTTTGATTTAATTTTTCTATTTTGCCTCGTATGACAAGAAAATAAAGTTGTATTGAATGCACCTTAGTTTCATTTATGACAAACTCATATGAAACATAATTGCATTAATAGTACTCAGAGTTTGAGTCTATAAGCATTTCATGAACTTCAGTGCAATTCATGCTTCATTAAAGATGAGATGAACTTTAGTTATGTAAGGGAACTTTAAATTGCTTCATGTGGAGCTTCAATTACTATATGCTAGTTACAATCTTTAGGATTGACTAATTGGACACGAATTCATGGATTTAGGGAAATTTTTGTGTAATTATCAACTACAACTTATGTTTTCAAATTATTAGGACATAATTTAGGTAGTTATTTTTATGAGTCGTAAACTTGTTTCTTTGCATAATATGGATTTAGTTGAGCTATTATTATCGATAAGATGGAGAAAGAAATTTTCTTTGAATTGACTAATAGACCTAGGTTCATCGTTGTTGTCTTTTAACTTGTGATTTTGCAAAAAGCTTAACTAATATGAACTGTCATGTCACAAGAACTTTTAAATCAAGAATATACCCTACACATCATTCAAGATGGCAATAAAATGGAGTTAAATTGAACGCACTTTAGTTTCATGTTTGGCGTGTTCAAGATAAAACATAATTGTATTATTGATATTGAGCCTGGAGTCTATAAGAATTTAATGATCTTAAGAGAAATTCTTGTTTTATTAGACGATACCAACTTTATTTAAGGTACTAGGAGTTCAAGAATCTCGATTTGAAAATGGTTAAGGAATAGTAAGATTTGAAAGTTTTGAATTCTATACCAAATTTGTACCTAATTATTTCTTTTTATGACTAATTATAAATTAAGAGAAAAATATTTTTGTAACGATATATTTATCTCTAAAGCTTTCAGGACGAAACCATGTTTAGACTAGCAGTTTAAAGTCAGGAGATGCGGTCACAGGTGTGATTATTTTGGATGGGTTCGTAATAGAACTTACCGTTGAGATGACGAAGCCTTCAAAGTTTGTGCACTCACAGATGGGGTTGTTATGTAGTGTTAGTCTGCCTTTGTGTTTGAGTCTTTTGGTAATTGTATCCCAAACATTTTTTTTTTTCCTGTTTGGATAAATTTGAACAACACCGTCTTATAATTTAATTTAATTTTATATTTAATGTTGTATTGTTTTCTCAATCTCATTTTAATTTTACACCATTTTCTTATTTATATTAATTTACTTTTATTTTTATTTGTTTTCACTCTCAATTTTAGTTTCTATTTGAGTTTTGAACCCTTGAAATTTGGGTTGTGACACATTGGTATCAGAGCAGTCAGATTTTAAATTATATAGATTTTTTCTTAGGATAAAGAGTCGTATATCTCTATGACTCAACTCGATTTCATGTCTCTCCGCGACCAAGTAAGCAGTCTAACCATGTTTTGTAGTATATGATATGTTGTAAAACTTGTATGAATTTATTGTATGTTTTGATTTTCGTAGTAGTTATAAAATGTCCTTGGACGTTAAAGAGTGAACGTTAACTATATAAGACAATAGTGGATCAACGTTATAGTGTCTAGATATGGTAAGGAGGAAAAGAGTGGTCATGAGATATCTGACTAGCCTTAGGAAAACAGAGAGTTGCCGTTGCACAGTGCGAGACATCTATCCATGAAATTTTGGTACTAGAAATGAAGAAACTGGAGATGGTCCCCAAACGGGACAATTTCGAATCGCAATTTCTTTGGTTCCCTGACAGCATCAACCAGATTAACCCTACAGCGTGACAATCCTTGAGCTTCCACTCCTCCGTGGTCATGGTATCCAGCTTCACCCCCAAAATGGGTTCCTGAATATCTTTCACGTATAGATAATCTTCAATCTGCATCTTCTAGAAACTGATATCGAATCCATCAAACTTTTCAATTCCAGTCTTTGAACTTTTCATCTTCACAGATCGTGGTGAATCTCTCCTCGCTCTGATACTAGTTATTAGAATCACACAACAGCGCACACACTTGATCTAAATGAACACAAAGAACATGATAGAGAAAATGTAAGAAGAAATATTGACCAATGGTTTTGTATTAATGACCTTAGGTATGCAAAGAGAGGATATGGAGAATGAGAAATGTACATTTAGGAAGCACTGACTAATGGGTATACATATTATTTCAGTTTATTATATATAGCTTCACTATATGTAACCGCCTACTATATATAATTATTTAGTATATATTTCTCTATCACATTTTTACTATAAATCTCCAGCCTTCATATCCAACATTCTAGAGCCCAAATAGTCAGGGATTGACATCCTGCTAGAACACAAAGTCATTTACATGTCCCTAGCAAAATGTCTAGTAGTAACGGAGTCTAACCCAACGATCATTTAGACAAACATCCATCAACCAAGAGGGGTGAAAATGATGACGATAGTACAGTTGAGAAAGAATCTTAACCATGATGAATCTACACTTGCTGCCATTGTTGTATTTGAAAAGGGGAGCTCAAGTGTGCCAACCTCAACAAAAACTTTATTGCCACTACATGAACACCACGACCCAAGACAAGAAGGTCAGATATTGGGTTTTAACCCCACCGAGAGAGATCAATCACAAGATTAGTTTTATGTCACCTACCACAAATAGATGTCATACAGCTCAGCTTGAGCTAGTTGAATTCTACAAATAGCAAAATGGTATGTTCACAGTCGGGTTTATTTGACCTGCAAAGGCTCTTGTCAGTGATCACTCAAATGCTTGGCAAAGACACCAAGCCAACACCTCTACTAAAGAAGGGAGACAAAAAAAAAACCACTAAAGCAACACATGGTCATGCAGAAATACCATCCAGACGGATGAAGAGAAGGGTCGACCACGATAATTTCAAAGCAAATAGAGAGTTATGATAAGTTAAGGTCAGATCAACTTTGAGTTCAAAGCAACAAGAACCAAAGACTGGTTCGAAAATTCTATGGACTAGTCAAAGTTGTCCACAAGATTAGGAAGACATCATATAGGATCCAATTGCTCCTATGGATACAGACTAACCTTGTTGTCCATGTCAGTAACTTGAAACGTTATTATTCCGACCAAGAAAACATCAAGTAAAAGCAGGTGGTATGACGTCATGCAAAGAAGAAATTGTTTCAAGCGAAGAAAGTAGGAAAGACACCAACAGAGAAGACTTGAAGAGTTAACAAACCGAGAAGTGATTTTCAAAAGCTCCTAGTAGGTTGGAAAAGACTCCTCAATACTGAGATCAGCTAGAAGCGCGTCGCGAGACCTAAAGTCAGCCTCATCCTACAACGTTGAGTTTATGAAGAGCCGGTTGATAGAGATATTGACAAATTACTTTTCGCTTATAACATTGCTTTATTTGAAATTATTTTTAACGTATTTCCTCACTCACGTTTTCTAAAATATTTCTTCTAAACGTGATTCGAGCATACACTGCTGTTGTTCATTCAGTCTAAATTTTGCATGGTTGACTTGTTGATTGGATTAGAACAAATGTCACATAATCATTGTCTCACTACTGCAAGAGTGCGATTGTGACACTTGAAATCCGTTCAGTTGTGGGCCGCATCTTCTGACTAGTTACGTGAGTTTGGCCTAGAGCATACGTGTAGCTTGAAAAAGAAATGGTTGGATGGGACAGCGAATAAGGGTTGAGCCACAGAAGGTTTTTTTTTACCACATATTGACTTTGGGCTAGTGAGTCTTAAATTTGGGTTCGTTTGAAAAATTTTGGTTTGTTTTTTAGTTCAAACGAACCCAAATTAAACCTACTAGTTCCTTCTTCCTTGCACGACTCACTCTTATTCTCTATTCTACCTCTTCTTGCTCTTTGAAACTTCTTTAAAGGCTATTGTTCACCGATTATTTGGGAGCATCTTCCTTAAAAGGATTGTGACCACAGATGACCTATGTAAAAAATTTGTACCCTCTTTCCTAAAACCTTTAGCAGACAACATACCTAAAACAGGTGCGCTGACCAGACTGCGCTACACCTCGTCTCACCCCCCCGGAGCATATGGATCCACCCAATCGATGAACACTCAAACCAAACTCGCCCATCCTTTTTGGCATAGGGACGCGAGAACCAATCCGAGTAATCTACAGTGGGGAGACCCCTTAAAGCAATAAGCAAGAATGGCTAGGTTGATAGCAGGGTTAAAGAAAAGGCGAGTATGAAAAGACATATCGCGTAACTGTCCCTGTAAGCAGCTTCATTCTTTCTTGATCTATGATCCGACTTTATGAAAAAAATCAGTCTTTCGGCTGAAAGTGTGACTGTTGGGTATGGATAAGCAGGACCTGTTGGTTCGGGGATAACCGGAAATGTTGGATAAGAAAGCTAAGCAGGCAAGTACAGGACGGACAAAATGCACATACAAATTGATTGACATGATCCCTCTCCCTCTCTCTTTGGCTAGTTGGCTAGTTACACGATAAGCGGGAAAGCATATCAGGTAGGGAAAGAAAGGCTGCTCGATCTCCTGTAAGGCCAACCCTCAACGGCGAGCTCACCAGGCAATGCTATAAGTTCGATAGAAGTCCAAGGTTTCGTCTACTACGGACCAGGAAGCTCTTGGAGGAGCTAACATAAAATGAGAAATACATTCGTTTACGACAACTAATAGATAGCGAACCTTTTGGTAGAAATTGAATGATCCCCTGGCTCGGGCAAGAAAAGAAAAAGGTAGTCGTACTCCTACTTTTTTCGTCGGACGATAGAAAAGTTTGATTTAAAAGATTGAATCACACCTGGTAAGAAAGGCGGTCTTAGTAGGTTTCTCCAAACGTATAAACAAAAAGAGGAAGCAATCGGTCCTAAAGAGGATACCGATACGCATACATTCTCGCATGGAAGAATCTAGCTGAACCGGATCAAGGGTCCTAACTTAGTCCGACTGACCTTCTTTGGCTTGCCCCCGCCCTTGTAACAAGGTCAACCCGTACGTGCTCTTTCCTTTCGTTTAACGAGATAGCTTGCCAGCTCTTTCGGCTCATAGCAGCAGAATGAAAAGCGGAATCCTCATCCTGAGTCGAGTCCGCATTGCCATACGAATCGACATCGGCCAAACCAAGAGCTACTATTTTTTCTTTAATGAAAGCGGATCTAACAGTTTCGATAAAACCAACCTCTTCTAAAGAAGAAGTCGCTTTACCTTGATCACCGTGGACATATGCAGCTCCCGCTTTACCTTTGCCTACCGTGAAAAGGAAAGTTCCCTCAATAGGCCCTCCCAGCTCCCGAACGTCTTTCTATCAATCGAGAGAGGTATAGAATAGTACAACAAACCAACAAGACAAGAATGGACTCATAAGATGGGCGGTCAGGGAAACTGTTAAAGATATTTAGTAATAAATTCTAGTTTACCATATATATTATATTTGATATTTTATTATAAGACAAATATCTAATATTTGCCTTATTACCATAGGTATCTTTCCATTTATTGTTATTTCCATTTATTACTATTTCCATATCCTTGTAATTTATTTGATTATAAATAAGATAAATTTCACACCATTTAGGTGTGGTGGATTTAGCAAACATTCACAGAAACAATTTCATTTGTGTTATCCGCCAAAGAAATGATCAAGGAATTCAGATCCTGAATAAAGTACTGTAGGCAAGCGAAGCTTTTGAAAATGAAAGCGTGTAGAACTCATATTCACTTTCTCTTCGATTCGTAAACTTCGGATCTGATCTTCCTTTCCTCTCTGGGTGACTGAGAGACAATTTAGGCCTAGCGTGCATCTGATTCGGTCAACAATAAGGTACAAAGCGGATTGATTAAATGGGCTTGAAGTTCCATTATCGTTAGGTCGAAGATCTTTACTAGGTTTAGTGCACTTTGGTAGTTGTGAATGTTGCCGTAATCGAATGTCTTTCTCATTCAACATTCTCTCTTACCAAGCACTCATACTCGCCAGGGTTGAGGAGACAGTCCGTGAGCTAATTGGGTTTCGAGATTGCGTATACGCGAAAAGAGCTCGCTTTCGACTTTCTCCTCGGCGTTTTGTGCCCGATTTTGGTTCAGGAAATGGTCTGATCTCTTTCATTAGAGCACATTGATGCTGGAGGAGTCTTCAAAACCAGTGGAGAGGCTATGATGACTTCAAGCTATTCAAATAGCATTACTGATACTACAAAGAAAGGGTATCTGAGTCACACTAGTGGAATAGCTTTTTCATAATAATTATCTCGATATATGATACAAAAAACCTATCTGATGACTGATAAGGTAAGGGGTTTCAAAAGACAAAAGAATTACAATTCTACGTGTTGATAGAAAAGGAGACTGCCTTCCTGACCATGGATAGGCTATGGGGCTTTGCACTTATCAAGGTGACAGGATTTGAACGTATGGCATGGATAGGCTATGGGGCTTTGCACTTATCAAGGTGACAGGATTTGAACGTATGGCTCTCTTAAACTTCTTCATTGGTTATGAAAAGTTCCTAGAAAGAATACAATCGATTTGAAGTCGGGCTCAAGATGATCTTTATTCTTCCAAGAATATGTTGACTTGAAACCTCTCACACCCAAAACAATAATCATACCACTTTGACCAAATACCATTGTAGTCGATCTATAATTCTTAGTTGCTAGTCTCAATGCACACGCATTCCTTTGGGTTAGGCCCATTGATAACTATTTTTTTTTTTTTTGTTTTTTGTTTCCTTTTGTCGGGGCATTCCGAGAATTGAACTCGAGGCCTCTTGCACCCAAAGCAAGAATCATACCACTAAACCAAATGCCCTTATAATGGACCATATATTAAGTTATTTCTGTTATGTATCATCATTATTTCATTTATTATTTTGTTAATGAAATCCATGAGCAATTATTATTTTTCTGTTATGTATCATCATTATTTCATTTATTATTTTGTTAATGAAATCCATGAGCAATTATTATTATATCTTTTAGATCTAGACCGCTGTTAAATTATTTACATAGGGTTTACGATAATTACTGTGGAGAGAAGAAAAAAGAATAGAAGTAGTGTAAAAAGATAATTACTGTAGAGAGAACAAAAAAGAATAGAAGTAGTAGAGAGAAGAAAAATTACTGTAGAGAGAAGAAAAAAGAATAGAAGTAATGTAAAAAGATAATTACTGTAGAAAGATAATTAATGTAGAGAGAGAAGAAAAAAGAATAAAAGTAATGTAAAAAGAATAAAAGTTATGTTCAAAAAGATATAATTACGGTAGAGAAAAGAAAAAAAATAGAAGTAGTGTAAAAATTTGATAGTTCCATTTGAGACATATATCGTGGAGTACACAAGTATTAAAAGAGCATTTACTGTAGAAAGATAATTACTGTAGAGAGAAGAAAAAAAATAGAAGTAGTGTAAAAATTTGATAGTTCCATTTGAGACATATATCGTGGAGTACACAAGTATTAAAAGAGCATTTACTGTAGAAAGATAATTACTGTAGAGAGAAAAAAACGAATAGAAGTAGTAGAAAGAAGAAAAATTACTGTAGAGAGAAGAAAAAAGAATAGAAGTAGTGTAAAAAGATAATTACAGAAAAGAAAAAAGAATAGAAGTAGTGTAAAAAGAATCAAAGTTATGTTCTAAAAAAGATAATTAGAAGTAGGGTAAAAATTTGATAGTTCCATTTGAGACATATATCGTGGAGTACACAAGTATTAAAAGAGCATTTACTGTAGAAAGATAATTACTGTAGAGAGAAGAAAAACGAATAGAAGTAGTGTAAAAAGATAATTACACAGAAGAAAAAAGAATAGAAGTAGTGTAAAAAAAATCAAAATTATGTTCTAAAAAAGATAATTAGAAGTAGGGTAAAAATTTGATAGTTTCATTTGAGACATATATCGTGGAGTACACAAGTATTAAAAGAGCATTTACTGTAGAAAGATAATTACTGTAGAGAAAAGACAAACGAATAGAAGCAATAGAGAGAAGAAAAATTACTGTAGAGAGAAGAAAAAAGAATAGTAGTGTAAAAAGATAATTATTGTAGAGAGAAGAAATAAGAATAGTAGTGTAAAAAGATAATTATTATAGAGAGAAGAAAAAAGAATAGTAGTGTAAAAAAGATAATTAAGATAATTAGAAGTAGTGTAAAAATTTGATAGTTCCATTTGAGACATATAAATTACTGTAGAGAGAAGAAAAAAGAATAGTAGTGTAAAAAGATAATTAAGATAATTAGAAGTAGTGTAAAAATTTGTTAGTTCCATTTGAGACAAAAAAGAATAGAAGTAGTGTAAAAAGATAATTACAGAGAAGAAAAAAGAATAGAAGTAGTGTAAAAAGAATCAAAGTTATGTTCTAAAAAAGATAATTAGAAGTAGGGTAAAAATTTGATAGTTTCATTTGAGACATATATCGTGGAGTACACAAGTATTAAAAGAGCATTTACTGTAGAAAGATAATTACTATAGAGAAAAGAAAAACGAATAGAAGCAGTAGAGAGAAGAAAAATTACTGTAGAGAGAAGAAAAAAGAATAGTAGTGTAAAAGGATAATTATTGTAGAGAGAAGAAAGAAGAAAAATTACTGTAGAGAGAAGAAAAAAGAATAGTAGTGTAAAAAGATAATTATTGTAGAGAGAAGAAAAAGGAATAGTAGTGTAAAAATTTGATAGTTCCATTTGAGACATATATCGTGGAGTACACAAGTATTAAAAGAGCATTTACTGTAGAAAGATAATTACTGTAGAGAGAAGAAAAACGAATAGAAGTAGTGTAAAAAGATAATTACACAGAAGAAAAAAGAATAGAAGTAGTGTAAAAAAAATCAAAATTATGTTCTAAAAAAGATAATTAGAAGTAGGGTAAAAATTTGATAGTTTCATTTGAGACATATATCGTGGAGAACACAAGTATTAAAAGAGCATTTACTGTAGAAAGATAATTACTGTAGAGAAAAGAAAAACAAATAGAAGCAGTAGAGAGAAGAAAAATTACTGTAGAGAGAAGAAAAAAGAATAGTAGTGTAAAAAGATAATTATTGTAGAGAGAAGAAAAAAGAATAGTAGTGTAAAAAGATAATTAAGATAATTAGAATTAGTGTAAAAATTTGATAGTTCCATTTGAGACATAAATTACTGTAGAGAGAAGAAAAAAGAATAGTAGTGTAAAAAGATAATTATTGTAGAGAGAAGAAAAAAGAATAGTAGTGTAAAAAGATAATTAACATAATTAGAAGTAGTGTAAAAATTTGATAGTTCCATTTGAGACAAAAAAGAATAGAAGTAGTGTAAAAAGATAATTACAGAGAAGAAAAAAGAATAGAAGTAGTGTAAAAAGAATCAAAGTTATGTTCTAAAAAAGATAATTAGAAGTAGGGTAAAAATTTGATAGTTTCATTTGAGACATATATCGTGGAGTACACAAGTATTAAAAGAGCATTTACTGTAGAAAGATAATTACTGTAGAGAAAAGACAAACGAATAGAAGCAATAGAGAGAAGAAAAATTACTGTAGAGAGAAGAAAAAAGAATAGTAGTGTAAAAAGATAATTATTGTAGAGAGAAGAAATAAGAATAGTAGTGTAAAAAGATAATTATTATAGAGAGAAGAAAAAAGAATAGTAGTGTAAAAAAGATAATTAAGATAATTAGAAGTAGTGTAAAAATTTGATAGTTCCATTTGAGACATATAAATTACTGTAGAGAGAAGAAAAAAGAATAGTAGTGTAAAAAGATAATTAAGATAATTAGAAGTAGTGTAAAAATTTGTTAGTTCCATTTGAGACAAAAAAGAATAGAAGTAGTGTAAAAAGATAATTACAGAGAAGAAAAAAGAATAGAAGTAGTGTAAAAAGAATCAAAGTTATGTTCTAAAAAAGATAATTAGAAGTAGGGTAAAAATTTGATAGTTTCATTTGAGACATATATCGTGGAGAACACAAGTATTAAAAGAGCATTTACTGTAGAAAGATAATTACTGTAGAGAAAAGAAAAACAAATAGAAGCAGTAGAGAGAAGAAAAATTACTGTAGAGAGAAGAAAAAAGAATAGTAGTGTAAAAAGATAATTATTGTAGAGAGAAGAAAAAAGAATAGTAGTGTAAAAAGATAATTAAGATAATTAGAATTAGTGTAAAAATTTGATAGTTCCATTTGAGACATAAATTACTGTAGAGAGAAGAAAAAAGAATAGTAGTGTAAAAAGATAATTATTGTAGAGAGAAGAAAAAAGAATAGTAGTGTAAAAAGATAATTAACATAATTAGAAGTAGTGTAAAAATTTGATAGTTCCATTTGAGACAAAAAAGAATAGAAGTAGTGTAAAAAGATAATTACAGAGAAGAAAAAAGAATAGAAGTAGTGTAAAAAGAATCAAAGTTATGTTCTAAAAAAGATAATTAGAAGTAGGGTAAAAATTTGATAGTTTCATTTGAGACATATATCGTGGAGTACACAAGTATTAAAAGAGCATTTACTGTAGAAAGATAATTACTATATAGAGAAGAAAAATTACTGTAGAGAGAAGAAAAAAGAATAGAAGTAGTGTAAAAAGATAATTACTGTAGAAAGATAATTAATGTAGAGAGAGAAGAAAAAAGAATAGAAGTAATGTAAAAAGAATAAAAGTTATGTTAAAAAAGATATAATTACAGTAGAGAAAAGAAAAAAAATAGAAGTAATGTAAAAATTTGATAGTTCCATTTGAGACATATATCGTGGAGTACACAAGTATTAAAAGAGCATTTACTGTAGAAAAATAATTACTATATAGAGAAGAAAAACGAATAGAAATAGTAGAGAGAAGAAAAATTACTGTAGAGAGAAGAAAAAAGAATAGTCGTGTAAAAAGAATCAAAGTTATGTTCTAAAAAAGATAATTAGAAGTAAGATAAAAATTTAATAGTTTCATTTGAGACATATATTGTGGAGTACACAAGTATTAAAAGAGCATTTACTGTAGAAAGATAATTACTATAGAGAAAAGAAAAACGAATAGAAATAGTAGAGAGAAGAAAAATTACTGTAGAGAGAAGAAAAAAGAATAGTAGTGTAAAAAGATAATTACTGTATAGAGAAGAAAAAAGAATAGAAGTAGTGTAAAAAGAATCAAAGTTATGTTCTAAAAAAGATAATTAAAAGTAGGGTAAAAATTTAATAGTTTCATTTGAGACATATATCGTGGAGTACACAAGTATTAAAAGAGCATTTACTGTAGAAAGATAATTACTGTAGAGAAAAGAAAAACGAATAGAAGCAGTAGAGAGAAGAAAAATTACTGTAGAGAGAAGAAAAAAGAATAGTAGTGTAAAAAGATAATTACTGTAGAGAGAAGAAAAAAGAATAGTAGTGTAAAAAGATAATTACTGTATAGAGAAGAAAAAAGAATAGAAGTAGTGTAAAAAGAATCAAAGTTATGTTCTAAAAAAGATAATTAAAAGTAGGGTAAAAATTTAATAGTTTCATTTGAGACATATATCGTGGAGTACACAAGTATTAAAAGAGCATTTACTGTAGAAAGATAATTACTGTAGAGAAAAGAAAAACGAATAGAAGCAGTAGAGAGAAGAAAAATTACTGCAGAGAGAAGAAAAAAGAATAGTAGTGTAAAAAGATAATTATTGTAGAGAGAAGAAAAAAGAATAGTAGTGTAAAAAGATAATTAAGATAATAAGAAGTAGTGTAAAAATTTGATAGTTCCATTTGAGACATATAAATTACTGTAGAGAGAAGAAAAAAGAATAGTAGTGTAAAAAGATAATTATGGTAGAGAGAAGAAAAAGAATAGTAGTGTGAGAGAAGAAAAAGAATAGTAGTGTGAGAGAAGAAAAAGAATAGTAGTGTGAGAGAAGAAAAAAGAATGGTAAGTGGCAATCTTTTGATGAATGAACATAAGGGCATTCCAAGAATTGAACTGAACTTGGGACCTCTCGCACCCTGAGCAAGAATCATACCACTAGACCAAATGCTCTTTATCCAAAATTATGCAACATTTTTAACTCCTACTCAATATATTTTTTTCTCTCAAGTTTGAAATCTATTTTCTTGGACAGTTGTTGGACTATAAAACAAAAAGTTGATGGTCTAGTATTTTACTTGTAAGGCATGTAATATTGAATTGTTCTAATATGCAAGTGTTATCAAATAAACTACAACCCAACAAATGAATCAAACTAATCAATTTGGGTTGGGTTGGATTTATTCGGCTCAGTTCATCAGTTTGTTTGATTTAATTCTTATATTTTGCTTCGTATGACAAGAAAATGAAGTTGTATTGAATGTACCATAGTTTGATTTATGACAAACTCATATGAAATATAATTGCATTAATAGTACTAAGAGTTGGAGTCTATAAATATTTCAAGAACTTAAGTGCAACTCATGCTTCATTAAAGACAGACAAACTTTAGTTAAGTAGCTGGAACTTTAAATTACTTCATGTGGAGCTTCAATTACTCTATATTAGCTACTATCTTTAGGATTTACTAATTGGACATGAGTTCTTGGATTTAGGGGATTGTTTTATGTAATTTTCAACTACAACTTATGTTTTCAAATTTTTAGGTCATAATTTAGGCGGTGGTTGTATATTATGGATGAACACTAGAGTTTCTATCCCGTTTACTACAACTACTCTATTTTTTGTTCGAAGGCTATAATTGTCATCTATGTTGTATGGCAATAAAATTTGTTTAGATGAAATTTTAGTTAAAGTTGCATATTTTACTTCTTGCAAGTAAAAAATTTGTTTCTTAGCATAATATGAATTTAGTTGCAGAGTTATTAGGAATAAGATGGAGAAAGAAATTTTCTTTAAAATAATAAACAGACCCAAGTTCATCTTTGTTGTTGTCTAATTGTGATTTTGCAAAAAGCTTAACTAATATGAAATATCAAGGTAAATCAAGAATATATCCTCCACGTCATTCAAGATGACAATAAAATGGAGTTAAATTGAACGCAGTTTTAGTTTCATGTTAGTAGGTTCAAGATGAAGCATAATTTTATTAATGATATTAAAGAGAAATTCGTGTTTTATTGGAAGAGACCAACTTCATTTAAGGTACTAGGAGTTTAAACTACTTCCATTGTAATTTCAATCACTCCACAATGATTACAAATTTAGGGTTGGCTACTTGGACATCAATTATCAACTTTAGGTTATAATTTAGGTAGTAGCCATTATAATATTAATGAGCATAAGAGCTACAATTCTTCCATGGACCATATGTGTTATAGTTAAATGAATATATATATATTATGTATGTCGAGGTTTGGGTAAAGCACAAAGTAGTAAGGAACACTATTGTCAACTCTAGAGCCACCCACAACTCATGATGGAGACCGATGCAAAATATTTTAACATCCTTTGGCATCAAGATACAGGAAAGATGAACGCCGTCAAATTGGAAGCTTTACCTGTCTTAAGAGTCACAATGAGAACTCTAATCAAGCTGGAGCCTTGGACTTTGCAAATTGTTTAGTGATAGTTGAAATAGATGACTTCGACGTCGTGTCAGGAATGAACGTCCTGCTGAAACACAAAGTGAGTTGTCGAGATTGGTAATGTGAGTTTGTAACCCATCCATTGAGGTTCTTGGAATGATTCTATAGCTTATCATTTCCATGTTGGGAGTTGTTGGATCATGGGTCTTGGGCGAAGGAATCCTTTATTTATGGCCCTTGGAGTTGAAGGAAGTGTCATAAGGCTAATTTTTTTCAATTTTTTTTCTATTTATTGATTTTTTTTAGTGATTTTATTTCAATTTTGTCAAACTCACTCAGGTGCTCATCTCAATCATTTCAGCCTTGTTGGCATTCAATAAGAGAGATCTTCGAAATAACCTGTAACTATTTAACTGGATTATCACATTAACAATTTGAATCAAATAAAGTGACATTAACCATTTTAATTACCTCAACCCCACTTGTTGAACTTGACCAAATGTCTATAACATAACACTAACAAAAGTACAAAGTAACACAAACAAAGGTACAAAGTAACACTAACAAAGGTACAAAGTTCATAAAAGTCTTTTTAATCTAAAATACTATTGAACTTGACCAAACTCATTCGGGTGCTCATCTCAACCATGATGGCGTTCAACAAGAGTGACCTCGAAAATAGCCGGATTATCGCATTAACCATTTGAATCACCTCAACCCCACTTGTTGAAATTGAAACAAATATCTATAACATAACACTAACATAGGTAGGATGTTCATAAAAGTCTTTTTAATCTAAGATACTATTGAACTTGACCATTACAGTGCCCCTCAAAATGAGGTAAAGTTTAAATATAATTGGTGACAAAAGATGAAACTATAAAATAAAAAGAATTAAGAAAATAATATTCAATTTCAGAGAATCAAACCAGAATCTCCTAGGTGAAAGCCAAATATCCAAACCGTTGGACAACAATGAATTTTTGGTGTAGTTGTCCTAAAGTCTTTTGTCTAATCGTCGAAGAGTTTTACTATGATGTTTTGGGTAATGTCTAACTCTTCGACACGTCCTTTCATGTGTGTGATAGAGTTCTCAGAGTTACCGCGATGTTTCGAGTTGTTCGATCGTGTGGCTCTTTCTTCAAAAGGGTCAACATCAAACGTCAGGTCTTTGATTGGCAACCCATCCAGAGGAGCGTCTTTGATCTCAACCATGACGTCGTTCAACAAGAGAGACCTCGAAAACGACTGGATTATCGCATTAACCATTTGAATCACCTGCTCATCTCAACCATGATGCCGTTGAACAAGAGAGACCTCGAACACGACTGAATTATCGCATTAACCATTTGAAATTGAACAAAATATCTATAACAAAACTCTAACAAAGGTACGAAGTTCATAAAAGTCTTTTTAATCTAAGATATGAACTGTAAAATAAAATGAAATAAGAAAATAATATTCCATTGCCGAGAATTGAACTCGAGTCTCGAGGGTGAAAGCCAGATATCCTGATCGCTGGACGACAATGGATTTTTTATGTTGATGTCCTGAAGTCTTTTGTCAGATCGCTGAAGAGTTTTAGCATGATCTTTTGCTTAATGTCTAACTCTTCGACACGTCCTTCCCTGCGTGCGTTAGAGTTCTCAGGGCTACCGCGACGTTTCAAGCTGTTCGATTGTGTGGCTCTTTCTTCAAGAAAGTCAATATCAAATGTTAGGTCTTTGATTGGCAACCCATCCAGGGGAGCGTCGATTGCATCGATTCCATCAACGATCTTCCCATGAGTTTATGGTGCATGACCCATTTTTTATACCATTCACCTTCGAGCACTACCCTAGTTTTGCATCGTCCATGAGATGCATTGCGGCTAACGTAACTCTCAGGTCGTATGAAAAAGTTCCTGTAGCCCTCAACTCTCAGGTCGTATGATAGAGTTCTTAGAGCTACCGCGACATTTCGAGGTGTTTGATCGTGTGGCTTTTTCTTCAAAAGAGTCAATATCAAACGTCAGGTCTTTAATTGGCAACCCCATCAAGGGGAGCGTCGATTGCATCGATCCCATCAACGGTCTTCCCATGGGTTTATGGTGCATTACTCATTTTTTATATCATCCACCTTTGAGCGCCACCGTCCATGAGATGCATTGTGGCCAACGTAACTCTTAGGTCCTATGAGCAAGTTCCTGTAACCTTCAAGTATTGTTATACGTCAAAAATAAAGTTTTTTAATTCCTTAGCATCCCGGTTCCCATTTAACGGTTTGTGTTTTTGAATTTTCAGTTTGTTAAGCCCATCATGAGCTTGGCTTGGGGTGTGGTTCTCTACGACCCTCACTCTGGTGCTCATCTCAGTCATCTCAGCCATGATGGTGTTCAACAAAAAAGGTCTTGAAAATGACCGGATTATCACATTAACCATTTGAATGACGTCAACCTCACTTGTTGAAATTGAACCAAATATCTATAACATAACACTATTAAAGGTTCAAAGTTCATAAAAGTCTTTTTAATCTAGGATACTATTAAACTTGACCATTATAGTGTCTCCCAAACCAAGTTCATAAAAGTCTTTTGAATTTAAGATACTATTGAACTCATCCATTATAGTGCTTCTCAAACCTAAGTAAAGTTTAAATATAATTGGTGACAAAAGATGAAACTATAAAATAAAAGAAATAAGAAAATAAAATTTCATTGTCGAGAATCAAACTCAGGTCTCCTCGATGAAAGCCAGATCTTCTGTGTAATGTCTAACTCTTCGACACGTTTTTTTATGTGTGTGATAGAATTCTCAGAGCTATCGCCACGTTTCTTGTTATTCGATCCTGTGGTTCTTTCTTCAAAAGAGTCAACATCAAACATTAGGTCTTTGATTGGAAACCCATCCAGGGGAGCGCCAATTGTTTCAATTCCATCAATGGTCTTCCCTTGATTTTTTGGTGCATGACCAGTTTTTTATACCATTCACCTTCAAGCGCCACCATAGTTTTACATCGTCCATGAGATGCATTGTGGGCCAATGTAAACTCTTAGGTCTTCTAAGCAAGTTCTTATAGTCTTGAAGTATAATATCAAAACATGTTAACGTATTTGATATGTCAAATATTAAAATAATTGATGTGTATCATAAACATTAAATAAAAATATATATTTGAAATTTGAATGCGATTCATATTAATTAAACATATATTATGATATTCTACGACATTTTAATATTATTTAAATAAGATATTATATCTTAATGTATTAGGTATTCAAATATATAATTTGACAAAAATTGTAACAAGTTCACCGTAAATAGAACCCTAGGGTTAAGTCAAAAAGCATCAAACACTAAATACTGTGACATTTTAGGTGATATTTTGCAGAGGAAGCTGATAAGGTCTTCAAAGAGCATGTGGTCATGTCTGACATTTTAGGTTAACAACATGGCACCAGAAATTCTGATACTGGTAATTAACTACAAACCTTTGAATAAGGTTTTAGAATAAATAAGATATCCAATCCAAAACAAAAATGATTTGATAAAAAGAATTTAGAGTCAAATATTTTTATAAAATTCGACATGAAATTGGAATTTTGGAAAATTCTAATTTCCTAAAAGGACAAACATAAAATAGCCTTTATGTCAAATTTAGAAAATACGAGAGGAACGTTATGCCATTTAGGCTAAAAAACGCTCCATCCGAATTTCAGAAGATTATGAATGATATTTTAAATCCTTTCAAAAAATTTCGATAGTTGATGATGTGTTGATATTTTCTAAAACCATTAAGATCAACACTTCAAACATCTACATACATTCATTAATGTAATCAAAAGAAATCAGCTAGTTGTGTCCATACCAAAAATCAAATAATATGAAACTCAGACCCGTTTTCTTGGATTTTAAATTTATTTGAGCCTTATTAAAACCCATCCAATGGTCTTTGTCTCAAACTTTGGTGATGACGTATCCTAGAAAAGCCAACTTCAAAAAAAATTTAGGTTCTCTCAATTACGTGTCTTATATCCTTCAAGATATCAGGCACATTTACAAATGTCTTGATGAGTGTCTTCAAAATAATACAAAGTCTTGATTTGTAAGGGATATCTCTACAACAAAAAAAAAATCAAATCATTAGTCAAATAAACTCTCTACTTAAGTCTTATTGACCCGAGGGCAGATCTCATAATGAAACGTGACGCATCAAATATCAGATATGGAGGTATCTAAAATTGTCAAAGAGGACAAAGAATCAATTATCATATTTCATTCAAAAGCCTCCAATAATACCATACAAATTACAAAATAGTAAAAAAAAAAAAAAAAAAAGTATTATTTCCATTGTACCCTGTGTACACAAATTTTAAAGAAAATTGAATTAAAAAAAACTATTAAAATCTATTCCAGAGTAAAATTTAGTTTTAGAAAAAAAAAGGGAATAATCTTGTTTCAAACAAAAAATAATTTTGCTAGATAGAAGTAAATTTTGTTGTGGTTTGATTTTAAAATTCTACCTATAAAAAAAGTTGAAAACACCTTGGGAGATTATCTATGGGCCAGTTTCTAACAAAGTCTCTCTTCTCAAACTCATACTAATCCAACCAATTATTTGCATGGACTCAAAAGTTCAATTACCTCTAAAAGAAGTTGAAAACACCTTGTGAAAATCTGTAAGGATACTACGACCTCTAGCTTTGCAAAATCCAGCGTTGTTGAAGCTTATCAAAATCGCTGCAAAAATAAAGTTTAACAAGTGGTTCTATGATGTAGTGGTTAGCACTTTCGACTTTGAATCTAACGACCTGTGTTTAATTCCCAATAGGTAATCCACCAATTTATACAAAGTTGGTCCATAGCCGATTTGGTAGGGTCACTTTTGGACCGATAATCTGTAGAAGGGGTCACTAAGGTTGAGATCATACAAAATGGGTCCATAGCTCAATGTTAGAGCATTTGATTGCAGATCAAGAGGTCACCAATTCGAACCTAGTTGGGCCCTTCTATCTTGGATAGAAATTTGTTACACTTTTTGGACCGACACTATGTCTAAGGGATCACTAAGGTTAAAATCCTACAAAATGGATCCATGGCTCAGTGGTAGAGAATTTGACCAGTCACCCGTTTAAACTTGGTTGGACCCTTTTATTTTGGATAGACACTTTTTACACTTTTGGACTAACACTCTAAAAGGGGTCACTAAGGTCGAAATCATGCAAAATGGGTCCATAGCTCCGATTTACTCCCGACCACCGATTGTCTAAAGGAAAAGAAATAAGAATAATTACCGATTCCAAACCTTATTCCAGAGTCCTCCACAACATAGAACCATGTACTTAGAACCCGATGTCCACTATTCTCGTTATTCTTTTCAACTACGAACATTCCTGCATTCTGCACTACTAGGATATTGACATCCTTAATTGGTACTAAAGCATCTAAAGGCAACCCTTCCACACGGCTCATTCTAACACCTTTGGTAAATAGTTCCAAGAGACATTGTTAGGCCGATTTTGTTCACGAATACTTAAGAATTTGATATTTATAGTTGTAGTTGAACGCTACTTAAATTGATGAAGTGAAATCTTACAATAGAGTCTAATAAAGCGTTTGTCCATTAGAATAGATTGGAATTAAATTCTTTATAGTTCGAGATAATAGTTGTATTCTTTAAGTCATTGAGACTAGTGTTACTAGTACTTGTTAGTATATTTGAGACTCATCCCTACCACCTGAAGTTTCTTTGATATTGTAGTTGGATCTATGAGACTCATCCCTCAGATGTGAAAGAGTAGTTATATCCAACATTCTTACTTGTGTGCCTCTTACAATACTCTCAACAAATGGATCGCTTGATCTATTCTACTATACTTTACTTCCTCTTAATAACGGTGTGGTATTGACACAACTCATATTAATGATAATCATCACTTACATCTAAAACTAGAGTATAGTGGTCGACTATCGTCAAGGACCCATTCACCATTTCCATTCCTACCGACGGAAAAGTTTTATTACATTCATTTCTTTCTCCTTTCTAACTTCTTCAGTCTCACATTAAACTTTTTTTTATTTAAAAAAAAATTAAACGTGAAAAGGGAGAAAGAAAGAAAAAAGAAAACCCTTAATTTTGAAAGCTTATCAAATACTTTTTGACCGATGTAATGAAAGCTTGAGAATAATTTATTCTCACGTCCCTCTTTGACACTTGTTGGATATATATCCGCCTTTCACATGACGTATCATAATCATATCATATCGTAAAAACTTCGTGGTTATATCCTTCCCTAATTTATCATAGTCTTATCGTCCTTAGACATATCAAAGTTGTGTCGTTACCTGAACGTACCTTAGTCATAACGTTACAGGAAAGTATCGTAACGCTATCGTTCTATCAATCTATCATAATCCTATCTCTTTCTACCCATAACCTAATCGTATTGTTTTATGAATCCATCGTGACCATATCGTTTTTATCAATTTGTCATACCCATAGCACTTTGATACGTAATAACACCATAACGTTTCATGAACATGTCTTACTCCTATCGTTACATTACGTTTAGTGCATCCTCCTCGTATCCTATCTCAAATATATCATTGAACACATGGTACCGTAAGTATTATCATACAATTCACATATTATAACATATCATAAACATATCGATTCACAAACATTTCACACATATCAATATATATGACACTTCCAGAACCACGGGCATAGTTAACATCAAATATAACCATACGGATGGTAAGGCCACCTACCTGATTAGCTTAGGCTGGTGTCCCCAATTTATCTTTAAGAAAGTTTGATTTGTCCTTTGTATTAAAGTCAACCTATATGAACATGACATCAATTTCAATCATTTCTCTAAATTTTATGATGCTCTAGTGTTAGATTTCATGGGAATATTGCATGAGTAAAGTCTTTGAAATGTTTATATATCAAAACTATTTTAACACTTTCCAAATCTTGATTTTTGGCTGTTTGTGTTTTTTTTTTTTTTACTTGTGTTCCTCATCTTACTTCCGGGTTTGTTACATTGTTTTTATAAAATTATGTTAGCAATGAGCCAATTTAGTCAATTCATTTTTTTTTTAAATTTATGTTAGTCATTACTTTTGGCTAATTTAATCTATTTTATTTATTTTATTTTATTTTATTTTTTTGCTATTGATTTATTTTATTTTATTTTATTTATTTATTTTATTATTATTATTATTATTATTATTCTTTTGCTATTGATGACTATCTTTCTAAAACATACTAAATAAAACTAAATAATTGGTTAAAAGAGGATATAGGATATAACTTAACGATAAATCTCTTTCCATATGAGAATAACTCATTCTCATGTCCATCTTTGCAACCATGTACTAAATTAAAGATTTTATTTCTCTTTGGTCAAAACCATCCTTAAAGCACAAAATTGAAGTTGTAGTTAGTCAATTATAATATTTGACGTGCTAGTTTTCAAACTACTTTAAATGGGTGTAAAGAAAGCATGAGAATAACTTAGTGTCACTAATTTGACACGTGTTGGGCATGTACTGAACACTTGTTAATACAATGGATACATTACAAATTTATAATCCATCGTATCAGACACTTGACTTTGAATATATTTTGAGAGTGAACCATACATTAAGCTTTTTTTCAAGTATACAAATATATAAACTTATTTATATGAATTTATTTCTAATATAAAATTGATAAAGTTTTTGAAATAATTCTTTTTAATTAATATATCATTGTCACATCGGTGTCCTAGTTTTTTAAGAATGACATGTTACTGTTAGGAACAGAAAAAGAAAACTGCAAAGATCAGAAGAATTGGGAGAAATCTCTCATCCAATTGAAGAATGACTAAATCAAATCTAATTCAAATAACTAGATCAAATCTAATCCAAATAACTCAATCAAATCTAATGCTAACAATCCCTCCCTTAAACTAAACACGAATAGTAATTAGTTTATATCTACGACCTCATACTAAACATCCACCAGGTAACTTCATCAATTCCCATGTGCCATTTCTGTTTATTGCTCCAAATCCATGGCTTGCCTCCATTTCTCACTCTTCAATGTTCTTTAAAGTTTACAAAGTTTGCAAGTTAGTAGGGGTAAACATGGCTGAGCTTCATCATCTTCTTTACAAAAAAACTTCTCCTATTGCATAGTCTCTCGCTTCATCAACATCTTCACAAAAATCTTCTCCTATTGAATAGTCTCTCATCCTGACTGGTGGTCTCTTATTCCTTGCCTTATTTGAGCTACGAGAGCTTGCTTCAGCCAAAGAGTTAGATGAAATATTTTCCTCTGCAGTATTTTCATCTGCCGCTTCTATATCATTATTTTCATCTGCAGCTTCTATATCATAGAGTCTGTAAGCTTTTGACTCTTCACTAACTCCCAGCAAAACATAACTCAAACTCTTATCATCTAGCCTAGTTCTTTGAGCTGCCTCCTCTTTTTGTCTCTGAATCAACTCGACCTCACAATGTTGTTCTTCTTCCTTCCGCTGCAGCTCCAGAACTAATCGTCGCTGTGCTTTTTCTTCCCTTCTTCTATTCTCTTCCAGCATTTTATCGTGCTCTTCTCTCTCTTTCCGTGCTTGTTCTTCTTTTTGTCTTGTAGTAGTAAGAGCGGCTTCTTTCTCTTTCTCAAGCTGCACATCAACATTATCAAACAACTTCGTGCAACCTTTCTCTATTCGCCTCTGTATTTCTAATTTAGTCTCTTCAGAGTTTAATCTTTCTTCAATCTTCTTCTGAATTAATTAGTTCTTCCATCCTCCTAGTTGCATTTTCTTCTAACTTCTTCAACTCTGCTTCACGCCTTTTCTTCTCTTCTTCCTCTTTCTTAAGCTTCTCTATGGAATGATTCTGATTAGTGGATGCACGACTAGGACTAGAACTGGACGATTTGGGGAAAGAAGATAACGAGCAAGACCTACTTCTGCGTTGGCGGTTGAGGGAACTTGAATGGCTGCTTCTCTTGGAATTGGTAGTGGAATGATAGGGGGAAGGACTTGGGTTCCTTCTGCTTCTCTGGCTATGACAATTGGAATTGGAGCGGTGAGTGTACGACAGAGACCTTGAACCACTTCTCCCCATAAGTTTCAATTGAGTCTGAACGGCTGCTACAGGCTGCGATATAGCATGCAATACGAAATACGAACATTCGATTCAAAGACATCTTTGTCTCCATGATTAAGCCTCTCTCAGGATGAAACACCTTGCATGTTCCATTTTGAAACAAAAAGGTAACCCCCTTTGCTTGCAATTTACCACTACTCAACAAATTGTTCCTCAAGTCTGGCACATAGAACACTCCTGTGATTATCATTATGATTCCATTCACTTCCAACCGTACATTACCCTTTCCGGTTACAACCATGCTTGAGTTGGTTTCCAACTTCACTGAATCTTTGAAATTTCCATCAAAATCTGAAAAATATTCCTTCTTCCCACACATATGATTTCTACATCCCGAGTCAAGGAACCACATATCTTCTCTATTGGCCTTATTCATATTCACGTAAGCCATCGGCGACATCTCTTCTCGATTCTCTGCATAGTTTGTCTTCTTCTCCTTGCTTTGACATTCCCATTGAAAATGTCCTAGCTTGTGACAGTTATAGCACTTCACTGTGGCCTTGTTGAAGTTTTGTCTGCCTCATCTGGAATTGCTTTGACATTCCCATTGAAAATGTCCTAGCTTGTGACAGTTATAGCACTCCACTATGGCCTTGTTGAAGGTTTGTCTGCCTCATCCCATTCCTCTATCTCTAAAGCTTCCACGACCTTGGCTCCTTCCTCCAGCAGACTGCACAAGTGGACTCTCCATCGACATACTTTTATTATGACACACGTAGAAGACTGCTACTTCTAGTTTTAACTAGGTTAGAGCATGGTTCTAATACCAAAATGTTAGGAACAGAAAAAGAAAACTGGAAAGATCAAAAGAATTGGGAGAAATCTCTCATCCAATTGAAGAATGACTAAATCAAATCTAATTCAATATAACTAGATCAAATCTAATCCAAATAACTCAATCAAATCCAATTCTAACAGTTACCATATCTATTTGGTATCATATTTATGTCTTGTATCTATATCTCATTTTTATTTTTGTGACTCTGAAATATTTTGCTTTTATAAATAAATATCTTCACGAAAATATGTTTAATTTATGTTGAGATGGAGAATCAAAATTGACACTCAAAGGACGTTGATACTTGGGACTTTGATTCCTGTGTGAAGCTTGCATCTTGCAATTACTTGGGTAGAGAATGTGTTTCACTTAAAATTCACTCAAGAAAAATAATCAAATAACGAACCATATTTGAGACAGGATAACTTTTTTTTTTTAATCGTTGAGAAATAAGAAAGAATAAAAATCAAAACATGGCATGAATGACATTTTCTTGAATCTTTGTTTTGTTCTCCTAAATGTATTATTTTATTTTATTTAATAAAACTCCATCCAAACTTCTACTCATAAATTTTTAATATGTAAGAAAATACACGTACAAAATGTTTATACTATTGGTAATACACTAGTCTCGGATGTTTGACTAAAACAATGCAACCATTGTCCAAACTAAAGAATTTGATTCGAAGCTATCTCCTAATAGAGGAAGGCTCAATTAGACTTTGTTGTAAGATTCGACCCTATCAACTTTAATAGCGTTCTCCAACTATAAATATTGAACTCCAAAGTATTCACGAGCAAAGTAAGTTTGTTGAAACTATCTATAAAAGTGTTCCAAAGTGTGTCGTGGAGAAGATTTGCCTTCAAATCTAGTTCCAATTAAGGATGTTAATGATGAAGAAGTGCAAGCTGTTGGAAGGTTTTCCGTGGAAAATTTCAGAGGTGGTAGATATAATTTAATTTACAAGTGTGTGGTGAATGGTCTTTTCAGTCCCATATAGGCTTTGACCCCAAATTTTATATTATTGTGATAAAAGCTATAAATGACAATAATATTCATTAGTCAGATATTGCAATTGTGAAGAAGTTTCGTCATATGCATCGGACGCTACCGCCATCCTATAAGCTCTTATCTTTTGCTACCGCCATCCTATAAGCTCTTATCTTTTGAGGAATTCATCAAATTCCCTCTCCACATGTAGCATTATCACTACTAGATTGCTTTCTTTACTTACAATAAGTCCTCTGTCTATATGTGCTTGTGGGACATTACTCTCCTTTATCTATAAGAATGGCCATAGCCATAATGACATAATAATCCATATATAAGTATCTTTTTTTTTCCTCTCGTACCCACCTATATAGCCATAATGACATAATAATCCTTATATAAGTATCTTTTTTTTTTCTCTCGTACCCACCTATATAGCCATAATGATATAATAATCCTTATATAAGTATCTTTTCTTTTTCTCTCGTACCCACCTTATACATAACATGTTAAATTAACTCATATTTCAAAAAATAATTTCTCTCTTTTGGAGATGCAAGGTATCGATCCCCATACCTCTCGCATGCTAAGCAAGTGCTCTACCATTTGAGCTACAACCCCACAATTTTTGCATCACAAAACCCTAAATTTCCCGTCATCAATAATAGTGAAAATGAAGAAATATTGCTACCCAACATGTCATGAATAAGGAAAAATTAAAAAGAAATAATATATTTAATAATAGATAGTCTTATTTTTTGAGGTACAGGGTATCGATCCCCATTGCTCTACCATCTGAGCTACATCTCCATGATGTTTACATCATAAAACCCTAAATGTCCCATCATCAATAATAGTGAAAATAAAAAAATATCAAAATATTAATAACAAATAGTTTGGTTTGGTGATGTGGGGCATTAATAACAAATTAAATACTTTCTTTTGGAGATGCGGGTTATCAATCCCCGTACAACTCGCATGCAAAGCGAGCGCTATACCATCTAAGCTACATCTCCACAATTTTTACGTCACAAAACCCTAAACGTCTCATCATGAATAATAGTGAAAATGAAAAAATATCGCTACTCATTATGTCATAAATAAGGAAATATTGAATAGAAATAAAATAGTAATAACGAACTGTTTCTTTTGGAGATGCAAGGTATCGATCCCCGTATCTCTCACATGCTACATTCCCACGATTTTACATCAAACTTCCCGTCATCAATGATATTGAAAATGAAAAACTATCCCCGCTTATTATAATCGTTTCCCTTGTTGATGCATGGTATCGATCCCAGTACTTCTCACATGGGATGCAAACGCTCTACCATCTAAGATATATCCTTAAAATTCTTACGTCACAAAATCCTAAACATCTTGTCATCAATAATAGTGAAAATAAAAAAATAACGCTATTCATTATGTCATAAATAAGGAAAAATTGAATAAAAATAAAATAGTAATAACGAATAATTTCTTTTGGAGATATGGGGTATCAATTCGATCCTCGTACCTCTCGCATGCCAAGCAAGCAATCTACCATCTAAGCTACATTCCCACAATACTTAAATCAGAAAACCCTAAAGTCCCGTCATCAATTCTAGTGAAAATGAAAAAATATCTCCGCTAATTATGTCATAAATAAGAAAATGTTGAATAGAAGTAAAATATTAATAACAAATAGTTTCTTTTGGAGATGCGGGGATATCGCCTTACCTCTCGCATGCTAAATGAGCTCTACCATCTAAGCTACATCCCCACAATTGTTGCATCATAAAACCCTAAATTTCCCATCATTAATAATAGTGAAAATGAATAAAATCAAGAGATGTAGGGTATCAATCCCCATACCTCTCACATGCAAAACAAGTGCTCTACCATCTAAGCTATATCCCCACAATTCTTATGTCCAAAAGTTATAAACATCTCGTCATCATAATAGTGAAAATGAAAAACTATCCTGGCTCATTATGTCCTAAATAAGAAAAAATTGAAAAGAAATAATATATTTAGTATAATCGATTCAATGGGTGATGCAAGGTATTGATCCCCATACTTTCCACATGGGAAATGAACGCTCTACCATTTGAACTACATCCCTACGATTCTTACATCAAAAAATCCTAAACGTTCCTTCATCAATAATTGTGAAAATGAAAAAGTATCTCTGCATATTATGACATAAATAAAGAAATATTGAATAGAAATAAAATATTAATAATAAATAGTTTCTTTTGGAGATGCAAGGTATCGATCCTTGTACCTCTTGTATGTTAAGCCGTACCTCTCGCATGCTAAGCAAAGCTACATCCCCACAATTCCTGCATCACAAAACCCTAAATTTTCCATCATCAATAATAGTGAAAATGAAGAAATATCTCTACTCAACCTGTCATGAATAAGAAAAAATTGAAAAGAAATATTTTTCAATAATATATTTAATAATAGATAGTTTTATTTTGGAGATGTGTGGTATCTATCCCCGTACCTCTCGCATGCAAAGCAACCGGTCTACCATTTGAGCTACATCCCCACGATTCTTATGTCACAAATTTCTAAACGTCTCGTCATCAATTATAGTGACATGAAAAACTATCCTGCTCATTATGTCGTAAATAAGAAAAAATTGAAAAGAAATAATATATTTAGTGATCGATTCATTTGGAGATGCAAGGTATCGATCTTCGTACTTTCAACATCAGAAGTGAGAGCTCTACTATCTGAACTACATCCCCACGATTCTTACATCAGAAAACCCTAAACCTTCCATCATCAATAATTGTAAAAATTAAAAAAATATCTACGCTCATTATTTCATAAATAAGGAAAGATGGAATAATATATTTAGTGATAATGAAAAAATATCTCCGCTCATTATTTCCTAAGTTTAGTGATCGATTCATTTGGAGATGCAAGGTATCGATCTTCATACTTTCCACATCGGAAGCGAGCGCTCTACCATCTGAGCTACATCCCCACGATTCTTACATTAAAAAATTCTAAACCTCCCGTCATCAGTAATTGTGAAAATGAAAAATATCTCTGCTCATTATTTCATAAATAAGGAAAGATGTAATAGAAATAAAATATTAATAACATAGTTTACATATGTGTCACTTGTGTTATTTTAATGTATTTATTTACTTGGTAAATGTCTTTCATACTACAATCTCTTTAAGGGGCATTTTGAGAATCGAACTTTCATACCACTAGACCAAATGCCCTTGTTATACCACTTGAAACGTATGTATGAAGCCTTAGGCCTAGGTATTAAGGTCGTATTTTGTCGTATTGCATGAAACACGGGAAGTCCTCGGATGTAGAATGTCTTGGAGAATAAAGCCTTGGGATGGGATGTTAAGAAAGACTATGAGTATTAAGAGCATGATGGTAAGTATAAAATGTCGAATATGAAGTTAGGTTAATTTCGAATATGAAGTCGTTTTCTTGAACACCCAATATTTTTAGCTTCTACTCAAATATATTTTTTTCTTAGTAGTTGGAGGGCTATAAAACAAAAAGTTAAATTGTTATAATTGTAATCAATTTTGGTTGGTTTGATTCAGTTCAGTTCATCTTTGATTTAATTTTTCTATTTTTCCTCGTATGACAAGAAAATAAAGTTGTATTGAATGCGTACTCGAGATTCCATATCATCTTCCCCTCTTCAAAAGGATTCGTCCTCGAATCCAAAAATCATCACCAACATCAAAAGGACTCAAGTCAGCAACATTGAAAGTAGAATGTGCTGAAAATTCTCCTGGAAGATCATTTTATATGCATTGTTATTAATTCTTTCAAGG
>NW_019268618.1:58018-70883 GCF_002738365.1 Cucurbita moschata | reverse complement strand
CATAACCTAAATATTCAATCTAAAACGAGTGATTATTTCTTTTTAAAATTTCAGAATTTTCATTTTCAATGTTATAGTCTTTACCGATGAATTTTTATTTTTAATGTTAGTGGGGATAGCTCAGTTTGGAGAGCGTCACTGAAGATCTGAAAGTCACGTGTTTGATCCACGCTCACCCCACCTAATTCAAGTCGACTAACTTGCATAACCTAAATATTCAATCTAAAACGAGTGATTATTTCTTTTTAAAATTTCAGAATTTTCATTTTCAATGTTATAGTCTTTACCGATGAATTGAGTGATTATTTCTTTTTAAAATTTCAGAATTTTCATTTTCAATGTTATAGTCTTTACCGATGAATTTTTTGATTATTTCTTTTTAAAATTTCAGAATTTTCATTTTCAATGTTATAGTCTTTACCGATGAATTTTTATTTTTAATGTTAGTAAAATTTCAGAATTTTCATTTTCAATGTTATAGTCTTTACCGATGAATTTTTATTTTTAATGTTAGTGGGGATAGCTCAGTTTGGAGAGCGTCACTGAAGATCTGAAAGTCACGTGTTTGATCCACGCTCACCCCACCTAATTCAAGTCTGGAGAGCGTCACTGAAGATCTGAAAGTCACGTGTTTGATCCACGCTCACCCCACCTAATTCAAGTCGACTAACTTGCATAACCTAAATATTCAATCTAAAACGAGTGATTATTTCTTTTTAAAATTACTCGACTATTTAATCTAAATTTAGTGATTATCTCTTTTTAAAATTTCAAAATTTTCATTTTGAATGTTATACGCGATAGCTTAGTTGAGAGTCTGTAATATTGAAGATTTGAAGTTCACGTGTTGGTTCGACCTTCACCACACCTGATTCAAGTAGAGTCTGTAATATTGAAGATTTGAAGTTCACGTGTTGGTTCGACCTTCACCACACCTGATTCAAGTAGAGTCTGTAATATTGAAGATTTGAAGTTCACGTGTTGGTTCGACCTTCACCACACCTGATTCAAGTAGTATAACTTACTATCTTATCTAAATTTAGAGATGATTTATTTTTAAAATTTCAATGAATTAGCGTAAATAATTTTAATGAATTTTCATTTTAATGTTAGCGTGGATAGCTGAATTGGAATTGAATCACGGTGTACATTCTACTTTCAATGTTGCTGAGTTGAGTCATTTTGATGTAGGTGATGATTTTTCTGATTCGAGGACGAATTCTTTTGAAGAGGGGGTTGATGATAAGAATCACGGTGTTCCAACTGGACCTATTACACAACCCAAGGAGATTCAACAAAATGACTCAGCCATAATGATATAATAATAATCCTTTTATAAGTATCTTTTCTTTTTCTCTCGTACCCACCTTATACATAACATGTTAAATTAATTCATACTTAAAAAAATAATTTCTCCCTTTTGGAGATGTGGGGTATCAATCCCCGTACCTCTTGCATGCTAAGCGAGCACTCTACCATCTGAGCTACATCCCCACAATTTTTGCATTACAAAACCCTAAATTTCCCGTCATCAATAATAGTGAAAATGAAGAAATATTGCTACCCAACATGTCATGAATCCTTGAAAAGAAATAATATATTTAATGATAGATAGTCTTATTTTTGGAGATGCGGGGTATCGATCCCCATACCTCTCGCATGCAAAGCGAGCGCTCTACCATCTGAGCTACATCCCCATAATTTTAACATCATAAAACCCTAAATGTCCCATCATCAATAATAGTGAAAATAAAAAAATATCAAAATATTAATAACAAATAGTTTGGTTCGGTGATGCGGGGCATCGATAATTGTGAAAATGAAAAAATATAATAACAAATTAAATACTTTCTTTTGGAGAAGCGGGTTATCAATCCCCGTACAACTCGCATGCAAAGCGAGCGCTCTACCATCTAAGCTATATCTCTACAATTTTTACGTCACGAAACCCTAAGCGTCTCGTCATGAATAATAGTGAAAATGAAAAAATATCGCTACTCATTATGTCATAAATAAGGAAATATTGAATAGAAATAAAATAGTAATAACGAATAGTTTCTTTTGGAGATGCGAGGTATCGATCCCCGTATCTCTCCCATGCTACATTCCCACAATTTTACATAAAAAAACTTTAAACTTCCCATCATCAATGATATGAAAATGAAAAACTATCTCTGCTCATTATGCCGTAAATAAGGAAAAATTTAAAAGAACTAATATACTTAGTAATCGTTTCCTTTGTTGATGCATGGTATCAATCCCAGTACTTCTCACATGGGATGCAAACGCTCAACCATCTAAGCTATATCCTCAAGATTCTTACATCACAAAATCCTAAACATCTCCTCATCAACAATAGTGAAAATAAAAAAATAACGCTATTCATTATGTCATAAATAAGGAAAAATTGAATAGAAATAAAATAGTAATAACGAATAGTTTCTTTTGGAGGTATGGGGTATCGATCCGATCCTCGTACCTCTCGCATGCTAAGCAAGCAATCTACCATCTAAGCTACATTCCCACAATACTTATATCAGAAAACCCTAAATGTCCCGTCATCAAGTGAAAATGAAAAAATATCTCCGCTAATTATGTCATAAATAAGGAAAGGTTGAATAGAAGTAAAATATTAATAACAAATAGTTTCTTTTGGAGATGCGGGATATCCCCTTAACTCTCGCATGCTAAATGAGCTCTACCATCTAAGCTACATCCCCACAATTTTTGCATCATAAAACTCTAAATTTCCCATCATAAGCTACATGATCACAATTCTTGCATCATAAAACCCTAAATTTCCAATCATAAGCTACATCCCCACAATTGTTGCATCATAAAACTCTCAAATTCCCATCATAAGCTACATCCCCACAATTGTGTATCGATCCCCATACCTCTCGCATGCAAAGCGAGTGCTCTACCATCTAAGCTATATCCCAAAAATTCTTATGTCACAAAGTCCTAAACATCTCGTCATCAGTAATAGTGAAAATGAAAAACTATCCCGGCTCATTATGTCCTAAATAAGAAAAAATTGAAAAAAAATATATATTTAGTAATCGATTCAATCAGAGATGCAAGGTATTGATCCCCGTACTTTCCACATGGGAAATGAACCCTCTACCATTTGAACTACATCCCTACAATTCTTACATCAAAAAACCATAAACGTCCCTTCATCAATAATTGTGAAAATGAAAAAGCATCTCTGCATATTATGTCATAAATAAGGAAATATTGAATAGAAATAAAATATTAATAATAAATAGTTTCTTTTGGAGATGCGAGGTATCGATGCTCGTACTTCTCGTATGCTAAGCCGTACCTCTCGCATGCTAAGCGAAGCTACATCCCCACAATTCTTGCATCACAAAACCCTAAATTTTCCATCATCAATAATAGTGAAAATGAAGAAATATTGCTACTCAACCTATCATGAATAAGGAAAAATTGAAAAGAAATAATTTTCAATAATATATTTAATAACATAGTTTTATTTTGGAGATGCGTGGTATCTATCCCCGTACCTCTCGCATGCAAAGCAAGTGGTCTACCATTTGAGCTACATCCCCACGATTCTTATGTTACAAAATCCTAAACGTCTCGTCATCAATAATAGTGACATGAAAAACTATCCCTACTCATTATGTCGTAAATAAGAAAAAATTGAAAAGAAATAATATATTTAGTGATCGATTCATTTGGAGATGCAAGGTATCAACCCCGTACTTTCCACATTAGAAGTGAGCGCTCTACTATCTGAATTACATCCCCACGATTCTTACAACAGAAAACCCTAAACCTCCCGTCATCAATAATTGTAAAAATGAAAAAAATATCTACGCTTAAGGAAAGATGTAATAGAAATAAAATATTAATAACATAGTTTACATATGTGTCACTTGCAAATACCCTTGTATGAAGCCTTGGGATGGGATGTTAAGAAAGACTATGAGTATTAAGAGCATGGTGGTAAGTATAAGATGTCGAATATGAAGTCCTTAGATAAGAAGAGATTTAGACATAGGGGCATTTGAAGAATTGAACTCAAAACCTCTTGCACCCCGTGAGAATGATACCACTAAACCAAATGCCTTTTCTTGAACACCCAATATTTTTAGCTTCTACTCAAATATATTTTTCTCTTAGTAGTTGGAGGGTTATAAAACGAAAAGTTGAATTGTTATAATATACAAGGGTTATCAAATAAACCAACAACCCAACAAAAGAAACAAACTAATCAATTTTGGTTGGATTGATTCGATTCAGTTCATCAGTTTGTTTGATTTAATTTTTCTATTTTGCCTCGTATGACAAGAAAATAAAGTTGTATTGAATGCACCTTAGTTTCATTTATGACAAACTCATATGAAACATAATTGCATTAATAGTACTCAGAGTTTGAGTCTATAAGCATTTCATGAACTTCAGTGCAATTCATGCTTCATTAAAGATGAGATGAACTTTAGTTATGTAGGAGAACTTTAAATTGCTTCATGTGGAGCTTCAATTACTATATGCTAGTTATAATCTTTAGGATTGACTAATTGGGCAGGAATTCATGGATTTAGGGAAATTTTTGTGTAATTATCAACTACAACTTATGTTTTCAAATTATTAGGACATAATTTAGGTAGTTATCAACTACAACTTGTTTCTTTGCATAATATGGATTTAGTTGAGCTATTATTATCGATAAGATGAGAGAAATTGTCTTTGAATTGACTAATAGACCTAGGTTCATCGTTGTTGTCTTTTAACTTGTGATTTTGCAAAAAGCTTAACTAATATGAACGGTCATGTCACAAGAACTTTTAAATCAAGAATATACCCTACACATCATTCAAGATGGCAATAAAATGGAGTTAAATTGAACGCACTTTAGTTTAATTTTTGGCGTGTTCAAGATAAAACATAATTGTATTATTGATATTGAGCCTGGAGTCTATAAGAATTTAATGATCTTAAGAGAAATTCCTGTTTTATTATAGGATACCAACTTTATTTAAGGTACTAGGAGTTCAAGAATCTCGATTTGAAAATGGTTAAGGAATAGTAAGATTTGAAAGTTTTGAATTCTAGACCAAATTTGTACCTAATTATTTCTTTTTATGACTAATTATAAATTAAGAGAAAAATATTTTTGTAAAGATATATTTATCTCTAAAGCTTTCATGACAAAACCATGTTTAGACTAACTGTTTAAAGTCAGGAGATGCGGTCACAGGTGTGATTATTTTGGATGGGTTCGTAATAGAACTTATTGTTGAGATGACGGAGCCTTCAAAGGTTGTGCACTCACAGATGGGGTTGTTATGTAGCGTTAGTTTGTCTTTGTGTTTGAGTCTTTTTGTAATTGTATCCCAAACACTTTTTTTTTTCTATTTGGATAAATTTGAACAACACCGTCTTATAATTTAATTTTATTTTATATTTAATGTTGTATTGTTTTCTCAATCTCATTTTAATTTTACACCATTTTCTTATTTTATATTAATTTACTTTTATTTTTATTTGTTTTCACTCTCAATTTTAGTTTCTATTTTTATTTTTATTTGTTTTCACTCTCAATTTTAGTTTCTATTTGAGTTTTGAACCCTTGAAATTTGGGTTGTGACACATTGGTATCAGAGCAGCCAGATTTTAAATTATATAGATTTTTTCTTAGGATAAAAAGTCGTATATCTCTATGACTCAACTCGATTTCATGTCTCTCCGCGACCAAGTAAGCAGTCTAACCCGGTTTTGTAGTATATGATATGTTGTAAAACTTGTATGAATTTATTGTATGTTTTGATTTTCGTAGTAGTTATAAAATGTCCTTGGACGTTAAAGAGTGAACGTTAACTATATAAGACAATAGTGGATCAACGTTATAGTGTCTAGATATGGTGAGGAGGAAAAGAGTGGCATGAGATATTTGACTAGCCTTAGGAAAGCAGAGAGTTGTCGTTGCACAGTGCGAGACATCTAATCCATGAAATTTTGGTACTAGAAATGAAGAAACTGGAGATGGTCCCCAAACGTCTGTATGGACCATTTTGAATCGCAATTTCTTTGGTTCCCTGGTAGCGTCAACCAGATTAACCCTACGGCATGACAATCCTTGAGCTTCCACTCCTCTGTGGTCATGGTATCCAGCTTCACCCCCAAAATGGGTTCCTGAATATCTTTCTCGTATAGATAATCTTCAATTTGCATCTTCTAGAAACTGATATCGAATCCATCAAACTTTTCAATTCTAGTCTTTGAACTTTCCATCTTCACAGATCGTGGTGAATCTCTCCTCGCTTTGATACTAGTTATTAGAATCACACAACAGCGCACACACTTGATCTAAATGAACACAAAGAACATGATAGAGAAAATGTAAGAAGAAATATTGACTAATGGTTTTGTATTAATGACTTCAGGTATGCAAAGAGAGGATATGGAGAATGAGAAATATACATTTAGGAAGCACTGACTTATGGGTATACATATGATTTCAGTTTATTATATATAGCTTCACTATATGTAACCGCCTACTATATATAATTATTTAATATATATTTCTCTATCATATTTTTACTATAAATCGTCAGCATTCTAGAGCCCAAATAGTCAGGGATTGATGTCATACAGCTCAACTTGAGCTAGTTGAATTCTACAAATAGCAAAATGGCATGTTCACTAGGGTTTATTTGACCTGCAAAGGCTCTTGTTCCGACCAAGAAAACATCAAGTAAAAGCTGGTTGATAGAGATATTGGCCAAGGGTTGCCTGTGGCTGCATGTTAGATGTCTCAGCTATTCTTGTAAAGAATTTGTGGTTCATGGTGTTTTGTATTGAACTCGAGACCTCTTGCACCTAATGCAAGAATCATACCACTACACCAAATGCCCTTATAATGGACCATATATTAAGTTGTTTATGGAATGTATCATCATTATTTCATTTATTTTCTTTGTTAATGAAATCTATGAGCAATTATTATTATATCTTTTAAATCTAGACCGCTGTTAAATTATTTACATAGGGTTTACGATAATTACTGTAGAGAGAAGAAAAAAGAATAGAAGTAGTGTAAAAAGATAATTACTGTAGAAAGATAATTACTGTAGAGAAAAAAAAATTACTTTAGTTACTTTAGTTAAGTAACTGGAACTTTAAATTATTCATGTGGAGCTTCAATTACTCTATGATAGCTACTATCTTTAGGATTTATTAATTGGACACAAGTTCTTGGATTTAGGGGATTGTTTTATGTAATTTTCAACTACAACTTATGTTTTCAAATTTTTAGGTCATAATTTAGGTAGTGGTTGTATATTATGGATGAACACTAGAATTTCTATCCCGTTCACCAATTACTCTATTTTTGTTTGAAGGAAATAATTGTCATCTATGTTGTATGGCAATAAAATTTGTTTAGATGAAATTTTAGTTAAAGTTGCATATTTTACTTCTTGCGAGTAAAAAATTTGTTTCATAGCAGAATATGAATTTAGTTGCAGTGTTATTAGGAATAAGATGGAGAAAGAAATTTTCTTTAAAATAATAAACAGACCCAAGTTCATCTTTGTTGTTGTCTAATTGTGATTTTGCAAAAAGCTTAACTAATAAGAAATATCAAGGTAAATCAAGAATATATCCTACACGTCATTCAGATGACAATAAAATGGAGTTAAATTGAACGCAGTTTTAGTTTCATGTTAGTAGGTTCAAGATGAAGCATAATTTTATTAATGATATTAAAGAGAAATTCGTGTTTTATTGGAAGAGACCAATTTCATTTAAGGTACTAGGAGTTTAAACTACTTCCATTGTAATTTCAATCACTCCATAATGATTACAAATTTAGGGTTGGCTACTTGGACATCAATTATCAACTTTAGGTTATAATTTAAGTAGTAGCCATTATAATATTAATGAGCATAAGAGCTACAATTCTTCCATGGACCATATGTGTTATAGTTAAATGAATATATATATATTATGTATGTCGAGGTTTGGGTAAAGCACAAAGTAGTAAGGAACACCATTGTCAACTCTAGAGTCACCCACAACTCATGATGGAGACCGATGCAAAATATTTTAACATTCTTTGGCATCAAGATACAGGAAAGATGAACGCCGTCAAATTGGAAACTTTACCTGTCTTAAGAGTCACAATGAGAACTCTAATCAAACTGGAGCCTTGGACTGGGCAAATTGTTTAGTGATAGTTGAAATGGATGACTTCGAAGTCGTGTCAGGAATGAACGTCCTGCTGAAACACAAAGTCAGTTACATGCTCCTAGCAAAATATCTAGTAGTAATGGAGTCTAATCCTACGATCATTCAGGAAAACATCTATCAACCAAGAGGGTTGAAAATGATGTCGATACTACAGTTGAGAAAGAATCATAGCCATGATGAATCTATGCCTGCTGCTATTGTTGTAATTGAAAAGGGGAGCTCGAGTGAGCCAACCTCAATAGAAACCTTGTTGCCACTACATGAACACCACGGCGTAAACATGGTCAGATAATGGATTTATCCCCACCAAGAGAGACAAAAAGAAGGTCAGATACTGAAGAAGGGAGACAAAAACAAACCACTGAAGCAACACATGTTCACACAGAAATATCATCTCGACGGATGAAGAGAAGGGTCAGTTGGAAGCGTCAACCACAATAATTTCAAGAAAAATAAAGAGTTCAGACGGATGAAGAGAAGGGTCAGTTGGAAGCGTCAACCACAATAATTTCAAGAAAAATAAAGAGTTCATATAAGTTAAGTTCAGATAAACTTCGAAGCGTCAACCACAATAATTTCAAGAAAAATAAAGAGTTCATATAAGTTAAGTTCAGATAAACTTCGAGTTCAAAGCAACAAGAACCAATGACTGGTGTGAAAATACTATGGACTAGTTAAAGTTAGTGATTATTCCTTTTTAAAATATAATGAATTAGCAGAAATACCTTTACTTATGATTTTTTTTTCTTCAAATATTAGCGAAGATAACTCAGTTTTGAGAGTGTCAAACTGAAAATCTAAAGGTCACGTGTTCGATCCATGTTCACCGCACCTGATTCACGTCACATAACTTGACTCTTGACTATTTAATTTAAAATTAGTGATTATTTCTTTTTAAAATATCAATGAATTAGCTAAATACCTTACTAATGAGTTTTCATATTTAATGTTAGGTGGATAGCTTAGTTGGGAGAGCGTCACTATAGATCTCAAGGTCACGTGTTTGATCCACGTTCACCGCACCTTTTTAAAATATCAATGAATTAGCTAAATACCTTACTAATGAGTTTTCATATTTAATGTTAGGTGGATAGCTTAGTTGGGAGAGCGTCACTATAGATCTCAAGGTCACGTGTTTGATCCACGTTCACCGCACCTTTTTAAAATATCAATGAATTAACTAAATACCTTACTAATGAGTTTTCATTTTTAAAGTTAGGTGGATAGCTTAGTTGGGAGAGCGTCACTATAGATCCAAGGTCACATGAGTTTTCATTTTTAAAGTTAGGTGGATAGCTTAGTTGGGAGAGCGTCACTATAGATCCAAGGTCACATGAGTTTTCATTTTTAAAGTTAGGTGGATAGCTTAGTTGGGAGAGCGTCACTATAGATCTCAAGGTCACATGTTTGATCCACGTTGACCGCACCTGATTCAAATTGACTAAGTTGCATAACCTGATTATTCAATCTAAAATTAGTGATTATTTCTTTTTACAATTACTTGACTATTTAATCTAAAATTAGTGATTATTTCTTTTTACAATTACTTGACTATTTAATCTAAATTGAGTGATTATTTCTTTTTAAAATTTCAACGAATTAGAGTAAATAATTTTACTGATGAATTTTCATTTTAATGTTAGCGTGGATAGTTTAATTGGGAGTGGGAGTGGATTCCTAATTCTTTATTTGACTATAAATGCTCCATAAGACATTTAGTAAAATGACTCATTTTATTGCATGGAACAATAAAATTGACGTTCCCGTAGAATTGTCAATACATTCTACTTTCAATGTTGCTAAATTGAGTCCTTTTGATGTAGGTGATGATTTTTCTGATTCGAGGACGAATCCTGAAGAGGGAGATGATGATAAGAATCACTGTGTACATTCTACTTTCAATGTTGCTAAGTTGAGTTCTTGTAACAACCGAAGAAAATAAAATAAAATAATAATAATAATAATAATAATAATAATAAACATAAGACATTTAGTAAAATGACTCATTTTATTGCATGGAAGAATAAAATTGATGTTCCCGTAGAATTGTCAATACATTCTACTTTCAATGTTGCTAAATATAGTGGGTTATTTTAATGTTACTTAAATCTCAAGCTATTTAATCGGTTTAGGGTCTTAACTCACGGTTCTTTGGGTTTTTCTTTCATATATCCTTAATTCATACTTGGTTTAGGGTTCATATGAAAATCCAAGCGATTTCTACAAGTATTTCTTAACAAAAAGTCCAAGGTGGCTACTTGCCTCGTCGTCGACGTTTGGGACGTCCATTCTCGAGCTTCCAGTATCTGAATTACTTCAAATTTCCTTCCACGTACTCCTTATTATGTCTAGTTTCTGAAACCATAAGATTTTCTATGAGAATCGATCTGAAATGGGGTTAAAATTGAGAAAACCCAAGAAAATGTCAAATTTTGAGTTGACTTGGACAGTTCAGTTGAACTGGCCATATCATTGTTTTCTTCCTCTGAACAGGAAGAAGATGCCCATTTTTTGCGTTGCCGCCATCTGAAACTCGGCCTCTAAAGCCACATTTACAGCGTTTCTCTCCTCGATTTCTTCGTGAAACTTAAATATGGGTATTACAAGGAAGGGCTAGGGATTGATTTGATACCTTCTCGTGGATCGTAGCCTAAGATATTCGCTTCGAAAGTTCATCCAAAATCTGATTTATCACTGGAGATAAAACAAAGGATTTCTTATTGGGTAGCCAATTCTAGGTGTTTCAAGGCCCTATTTCTTCATTGAACCTCTTCCATATCCTTTCTTCATGCTAAAGGAATTGGTTTGGAGGAACGTCTTTGAGTGTAATTCTTATTCTATAAAAAAATTTAATGATTTGGGAAGTTAATAAAAATTATAAAAAGTACCATTTTCTCAATATTTTTTCAATTTTACTTGTTCTTTGCTTCTAGATACAACTTAGTAGGGATTATACACTGTCTCTTATTGGAGACCTTGAGTGTTGCAAATTCTCCTCTCCTTTGAAAACTCTTCTTCTACTCTATGATTCTTCCATAGGACCTTAACAAGAGAGATTTCCTTCATCAAGTTTACTCGACTTCTTCCTCTGAAGCTAGAGGAATCCTTAATTTGAAGGAAAAGAGATCGTAGATAGGAATTTTGACTCTTATCCCCAATTTAATTTTGAAACCTATTTCCTTCAATTTGGCACGCTCTCGAGGTTATTTTTCTTCGTGGTCTTCTATGGAAGCATTCCTTGGAGGTGTAGAAATTGATTGGAATCATTCTTGCTCGACGAGTCATCATGTATCCTCGGATTGGATTTTCAAGTTTTTCTTGAAGTTCTTCAATGGCGGATTGAATTGGGGGAATGATTTCTGGGCACTTTCAGCACTCTATTCCTTCATAGAACTTGCGGGTAATCTTGTTCAGAAACTGTAGGAATAAGTTTGAAGAGAAATGGTGGAGGATTGCTCTCGAATTTGGAAGAAATCTAAGAGTAAGAGACCCATAATCTAAACGCTTATTGCCTTCGATTGGGGGATCGACCTTTCTCGATTCTTATTCCGTATTGTTGCTCCTACTTCAGACTTTATAGGAGGATTTTAAACCGACATTGAGAGCTCCAGATTCTTCGTTATTTAGAAGTTTGAAGAGAAATGGTGGAGGATTGCTCTCGAATTTAGAAGAAATCTGAGAGTAGGAGACCCACAATCTAAACGCTTATTGCCTTCAATTGGTGGATCGACCTTTCTCGATTCTTATTTCGTATTGTTGCTCCTATTTCCGACCTTATAGAAGGAGGTTAAACCGACATTGAGAGCTCCAGAATCTTCTTTATTTAGAGATCGAACTTTCTGGATACTAGTCGTTGGATGTGATGACCCGTGCGTGTTCGTTCTAGATCATATCACATTTTGAAGGAGATCCGACGGTTGAGATTTCAGTTCGAAATATTTTGCTCGGATGGTCACGGTAGATGCTTTGATTCGAATTAGAGTGGCATTTCTGTAATTATCCATTCTTCCAGGGGTATTTTGGTAATTTGCCACTTGTTAAATATTTTATTATTATTTTTCTCGAAAAATCCATAATTTTTCTACAAATTTCTCATTGCTTTTTTATCATTTTTCCCTTTTTTTGAATCTTGAGATTCCTTCTAGATAACGAATTTCAAATCCGGAAAGATTCTTGATAATTGATAAAATGACTTTTTTGCCCTTTTGATTTACTTTTTCCTTTCCAATCCTTTTCAAAAGGTCTTCAACTCCTTGAAATCACTTGTTAGGGTACACGAGTGACTTACACGAGTGACTTGACTAAGTCCTTTGTTCTTGCTTAATCCTTTAATTTTTTTCCTTTCTATCCTTTGGGTCTTTCACGAGTGGCTTATTCTTATGGGAGATAATTTCCTTCATTTTTGGGTGTTACATATACATACTCGTTACAAACATAAAATAAGAAGCAGACTCAAAAGAAGAACAAAAAATACTACATTAAAAACAGAGGTTAGTCCATGGTCCACACTCCAAAGTCCGCTCTCATCCATGACCAACTCTTAGTTACTTGAAAAAAAATGATAAACATGGAGTGAGTAGAACTTAGTAAGTAGCCTACTAGTAGGTTCTTAATCGCGACCTTAACCTAGGATATTACTTCT
>NW_019268618.1:55157-58008 GCF_002738365.1 Cucurbita moschata | reverse complement strand
GAAACTTAAATATGGGTATTACAAGGAAGGGCTAGGGATTGATTTGATACCTTCTCGTGGATCGTAGCCTAAGATATTCGCTTCGAAAGTTCATCCAAAATCTGATTTATCACTGGAGATAAAACAAAGGATTTCTTATTGGGTAGCCAATTCTAGGTGTTTCAAGGCCCTATTTCTTCATTGAACCTCTTCCATATCCTTTCTTCATGCTAAAGGAATTGGTTTGGAGGAACGTCTTTGAGTGTAATTCTTATTCTATAAAAAAATTTAATGATTTGGGAAGTTAATAAAAATTATAAAAAGTACCATTTTCTCAATATTTTTTCAATTTTACTTGTTCTTTGCTTCTAGATACAACTTAGTAGGGATTATACACTGTCTCTTATTGGAGACCTTGAGTGTTGCAAATTCTCCTCTCCTTTGAAAACTCTTCTTCTACTCTATGATTCTTCCATAGGACCTTAACAAGAGAGATTTCCTTCATCAAGTTTACTCGACTTCTTCCTCTGAAGCTAGAGGAATCCTTAATTTGAAGGAAAAGAGATCGTAGATAGGAATTTTGACTCTTATCCCCAATTTAATTTTGAAACCTATTTCCTTCAATTTGGCACGCTCTCGAGGTTATTTTTCTTCGTGGTCTTCTATGGAAGCATTCCTTGGAGGTGTAGAAATTGATTGGAATCATTCTTGCTCGACGAGTCATCATGTATCCTCGGATTGGATTTTCAAGTTTTTCTTGAAGTTCTTCAATGGCGGATTGAATTGGGGGAATGATTTCTGGGCACTTTCAGCACTCTATTCCTTCATAGAACTTGCGGGTAATCTTGTTCAGAAACTGTAGGAATAAGTTTGAAGAGAAATGGTGGAGGATTGCTCTCGAATTTGGAAGAAATCTAAGAGTAAGAGACCCATAATCTAAACGCTTATTGCCTTCGATTGGGGGATCGACCTTTCTCGATTCTTATTCCGTATTGTTGCTCCTACTTCAGACTTTATAGGAGGATTTTAAACCGACATTGAGAGCTCCAGATTCTTCGTTATTTAGAAGTTTGAAGAGAAATGGTGGAGGATTGCTCTCGAATTTAGAAGAAATCTGAGAGTAGGAGACCCACAATCTAAACGCTTATTGCCTTCAATTGGTGGATCGACCTTTCTCGATTCTTATTTCGTATTGTTGCTCCTATTTCCGACCTTATAGAAGGAGGTTAAACCGACATTGAGAGCTCCAGAATCTTCTTTATTTAGAGATCGAACTTTCTGGATACTAGTCGTTGGATGTGATGACCCGTGCGTGTTCGTTCTAGATCATATCACATTTTGAAGGAGATCCGACGGTTGAGATTTCAGTTCGAAATATTTTGCTCGGATGGTCACGGTAGATGCTTTGATTCGAATTAGAGTGGCATTTCTGTAATTATCCATTCTTCCAGGGGTATTTTGGTAATTTGCCACTTGTTAAATATTTTATTATTATTTTTCTCGAAAAATCCATAATTTTTCTACAAATTTCTCATTGCTTTTTTATCATTTTTCCCTTTTTTTGAATCTTGAGATTCCTTCTAGATAACGAATTTCAAATCCGGAAAGATTCTTGATAATTGATAAAATGACTTTTTTGCCCTTTTGATTTACTTTTTCCTTTCCAATCCTTTTCAAAAGGTCTTCAACTCCTTGAAATCACTTGTTAGGGTACACGAGTGACTTACACGAGTGACTTGACTAAGTCCTTTGTTCTTGCTTAATCCTTTAATTTTTTTCCTTTCTATCCTTTGGGTCTTTCACGAGTGGCTTATTCTTATGGGAGATAATTTCCTTCATTTTTGGGTGTTACATATACATACTCGTTACAAACATAAAATAAGAAGCAGACTCAAAAGAAGAACAAAAAATACTACATTAAAAACAGAGGTTAGTCCATGGTCCACACTCCAAAGTCCGCTCTCATCCATGACCAACTCTTAGTTACTTGAAAAAAAATGATAAACATGGAGTGAGTAGAACTTAGTAAGTAGCCTACTAGTAGGTTCTTAATCGCGACCTTAACCTAGGATATTACTTCTTTTTATGTTTTCAAGATCTTATACTGATCTTGAAAACCTTCTCCTAAAATAACCTTCAATTATCTCCCCATGAACACAATTTTCTCCCCATCTATTTTTTTTAACACTTTTGAAAGTTAAAGAGTAGTTTTGAAGTTTTTTTTTTTTTAAATTCAACCGTATTTTTTTTATAAAAAATTTATCAGTATTTTTTTGTAGATAAAGTGCAAAGTTCAATGGTATTTTTATTAATTTAGATTATAATTTAAAACAAAATACAAATTTTTGTGGATTAAGTTAATATTAATTTTATTAAAATACATAACACCATGTCAAAATTAATTTATTCTGACCAAAATTAAAACTAAAAAATCAATTTATTTTAAACTAAAAAATTAATTTATTTTTAAAACTAAAAAGTATACTTCTTTGACTAAAACATCCCTTATCCCAACTATAAAGAATTTAATTCGAAGCTCTTTTCTAATAGACAAACAATTTATTAACCTCTATTGTAAGATTTCACTTCATCAATTTAAGTAGCGTTCAACTATAAATATCGAATTTTAAAGTATTCCTCGGCAAAGTAAATATGTTGAAACTATCTATCAAAGGTGTTCCATAATGAGTTGGGGAGAAGTGTTTCCTTCAATTCTAATTTCAATTAAGAAGACAAAAAAGTGTAAGAGGCTAGAAGGTTTGTAGTGGAAGAAAATAACAAGAGTCATGAACATCGTTTCGTTTACAAGCTGTATCATGTGTCTTATTGATGGTTACTTAAATCTCGTTGAATTGGTGCGCCTTTCACATCA
>NW_019268618.1:16726-55147 GCF_002738365.1 Cucurbita moschata | reverse complement strand
TCCTTCATAGAACTTGCGGGTAATCTTGTTCAGAAACTGTAGGAATAAGTTTGAAGAGAAATGGTGGAGGATTGCTCTCGAATTTGGAAGAAATCTAAGAGTAAGAGACCCATAATCTAAACGCTTATTGCCTTCGATTGGGGGATCGACCTTTCTCGATTCTTATTCCGTATTGTTGCTCCTACTTCAGACTTTATAGGAGGATTTTAAACCGACATTGAGAGCTCCAGATTCTTCGTTATTTAGAAGTTTGAAGAGAAATGGTGGAGGATTGCTCTCGAATTTAGAAGAAATCTGAGAGTAGGAGACCCACAATCTAAACGCTTATTGCCTTCAATTGGTGGATCGACCTTTCTCGATTCTTATTTCGTATTGTTGCTCCTATTTCCGACCTTATAGAAGGAGGTTAAACCGACATTGAGAGCTCCAGAATCTTCTTTATTTAGAGATCGAACTTTCTGGATACTAGTCGTTGGATGTGATGACCCGTGCGTGTTCGTTCTAGATCATATCACATTTTGAAGGAGATCCGACGGTTGAGATTTCAGTTCGAAATATTTTGCTCGGATGGTCACGGTAGATGCTTTGATTCGAATTAGAGTGGCATTTCTGTAATTATCCATTCTTCCAGGGGTATTTTGGTAATTTGCCACTTGTTAAATATTTTATTATTATTTTTCTCGAAAAATCCATAATTTTTCTACAAATTTCTCATTGCTTTTTTATCATTTTTCCCTTTTTTTGAATCTTGAGATTCCTTCTAGATAACGAATTTCAAATCCGGAAAGATTCTTGATAATTGATAAAATGACTTTTTTGCCCTTTTGATTTACTTTTTCCTTTCCAATCCTTTTCAAAAGGTCTTCAACTCCTTGAAATCACTTGTTAGGGTACACGAGTGACTTACACGAGTGACTTGACTAAGTCCTTTGTTCTTGCTTAATCCTTTAATTTTTTTCCTTTCTATCCTTTGGGTCTTTCACGAGTGGCTTATTCTTATGGGAGATAATTTCCTTCATTTTTGGGTGTTACATATACATACTCGTTACAAACATAAAATAAGAAGCAGACTCAAAAGAAGAACAAAAAATACTACATTAAAAACAGAGGTTAGTCCATGGTCCACACTCCAAAGTCCGCTCTCATCCATGACCAACTCTTAGTTACTTGAAAAAAAATGATAAACATGGAGTGAGTAGAACTTAGTAAGTAGCCTACTAGTAGGTTCTTAATCGCGACCTTAACCTAGGATATTACTTCTTTTTATGTTTTCAAGATCTTATACTGATCTTGAAAACCTTCTCCTAAAATAACCTTCAATTATCTCCCCATGAACACAATTTTCTCCCCATCTATTTTTTTTAACACTTTTGAAAGTTAAAGAGTAGTTTTGAAGTTTTTTTTTTTTTAAATTCAACCGTATTTTTTTTATAAAAAATTTATCAGTATTTTTTTGTAGATAAAGTGCAAAGTTCAATGGTATTTTTATTAATTTAGATTATAATTTAAAACAAAATACAAATTTTTGTGGATTAAGTTAATATTAATTTTATTAAAATACATAACACCATGTCAAAATTAATTTATTCTGACCAAAATTAAAACTAAAAAATCAATTTATTTTAAACTAAAAAATTAATTTATTTTTAAAACTAAAAAGTATACTTCTTTGACTAAAACATCCCTTATCCCAACTATAAAGAATTTAATTCGAAGCTCTTTTCTAATAGACAAACAATTTATTAACCTCTATTGTAAGATTTCACTTCATCAATTTAAGTAGCGTTCAACTATAAATATCGAATTTTAAAGTATTCCTCGGCAAAGTAAATATGTTGAAACTATCTATCAAAGGTGTTCCATAATGAGTTGGGGAGAAGTGTTTCCTTCAATTCTAATTTCAATTAAGAAGACAAAAAAGTGTAAGAGGCTAGAAGGTTTGTAGTGGAAGAAAATAACAAGAGTCATGAACATCGTTTCGTTTACAAGCTGTATCATGTGTCTTATTGATGGTTACTTAAATCTCGTTGAATTGGTGCGCCTTTCACATCAGAGACATTTGTGCCTTAAACCGAGCTCTTTGCAATAGCGAACTTATTAAAAACTCTTTGCTTGCTGCAACATTTGCTTGACATAATTGGACCAAAGGACGGTATGGACGACCATAGCTCACTGTATTGGTCTCCAATCATGAAGTGTGACGTCGGATCTTTGTGCATACCATATTCATTAACTATAACATGGCAAGAAATTTTTTATGTTTTGACTGGGCATGCCATATTCTGTTGTTCTTATATATCTTTAGTTACGTGTGATTAAAGCAAAGAAGTATAGACATGGTTTCCAACCAACCCTTCCTTTACAGTTAGTTCGACGAATGGGTTTTTGTTATCATTTTATCGTTAACCCTTCCATTCGATTTTGTGTTATGATATCATACAGGGAATGAGAAGCGGCCTTACTTGGACAAAATTATATACCGTTTGATAATTATTGTTGATAACAAAGATAAATTGAATTATAAGCATTTTAAGTTCAAAAGTAACAAATTACTTGTACACTTTTACTTATAATCTTCATACTCTTTATATAGCGATAAGGAACGGAGGGATAGAAAAGATACTCATAATCACATTATGACTACGACATATTTCATTAATAAAAGAGAGTAATACATCCACAAACACACACACATATATTTCGAGAGAGAGAGAGCTTATTATAAGTAGAGATAGCATTCTAGTAGTTGTATTGCTACTTGGGGACAAGGAAGTCAAGAACTTCTTTAAAAGATGAGAGCTTATGAGTAGGTGGCGATGGATATATCACATGCACAAAAAGAAAGACCAAGGAATATCATCGTTATTTATAACTTCTATCGGAAGAATATAAATTCTGCGAGGACGACGTTCTCTAGTCATACCAACCAGATCGTTCACCACATGCTTGTAGATGAAACGATGTCCACTATTCTTGTTATTCTTTTCAACTACGAACCTTCATGCATTCTGCACTACTAGGATATTGACATCTTTAATTGGTAGTAAAGCATCTAAAGGCAACCCTTCCACACGGCTCATTCTAATACCTTTGGTAAATAGTTCCAAGAGACATTGTTAGGCCGATTTTGTTCATGAATACTTAAGAATTTGATATTTATAGTTGTAGTTGAACCCTACTTAAATTGATGAAGTGAAATCTTATAATAGAGTCTAAAAAAGCGTTTGTCCATTAGAATACGTTGGAATTAAATTCTTTATAGTTCGAGATAATAGTTGTATTCTTTAAGTCATTCAGACTAGTGTTACTAGTACTTGTTAGTATATTTGAGTATAAATATTAAAATGATTAGTTATTAAATATTGTTTGAATTAAATCGTTTATAATTCAACTGATCTTCATAACCTAATTCATAAAAAAATAAATAAAATAATTAGGAAGCATTTATGTGCTAGATAAAAATAAGATGCATAAAAAGAATTTGCCCTAATTATTTTATTCATTGACCTTTAATCTTAAAAGTAACTTAAAATACTCCAATATTGTGATTCAATTGCCTAGGCCAGAACTAAAAAAATAATATTTCTAAAAGATAGAAGAATTCATAAGCCAAACAAAATATGTATTCAAAGATGAAGAATTCACAACAACAATCACAAACAATATTAATTAGCATATTGTCTTTTGGTTTGTCACATTTTCAAACATGAACAAACCTCAATTTCGAGTCGGTGAGTATTATGGATCATAATCGACAGTATTTTGCAAGTAGCTTTGAGCATTCACAAAAGGTCGAAAGTTGAATTTCTTAAGAATGGTAACCAAATAACCAATGATTATTGTTGAATTTCAAAAAAAAATACACCACAAATTTCATTTATAGATATAAATGGAACCATTTATATAAAACCCTGATTATATAATTGCATCTTCACTAACAAACCCACCTCGGAGTGATCATCTTCACCAGAGACTGCAAATTAAGAAGCCTTCCAGGATTACTCAAAAGTGAACTTTTAAGACAAATGAAGCTATATTTGAGCAAAAAAAATCATGTTACATGTGTCTGGGATACCACGGAGACACCATTGCAAGCAATCACTACCACCTGAAGTTTCTTTGATATTGTAGTTGGATCTATAAGACTCATCCCTCAGATGTGAAAGAGTAGTTATATCCAACACTCAGATGTGAAAGAGTAGTTATAAACAACATTCTTACTTGTGTGCCTCTTACAGTACTCTCAACAAATGGATCGCTTGATCTATTCTACTCTACTTTACTTCCTCTTGATAACGGTGTGGTATTGACACAACTCATATTGCTGATAGTCATTACTTACATCCAAAACTAGATTATAGCGGTCGACTATCGTCAAGGACTCATTCACCATTTCCATTCCTACCGACGGAAAAGTTTTAATACATTCATTTCTTTCTCCTTTCTAACTTCTTCATTCTCACATTAAAATTTTGTTTATTTAAAAAAAAATTAAACGTGAAAAGGGAGAAAGAAGGAAGAAGAAAAAAGAAAACCCTTAATTTTGAAAGCTTATCAAATACTATTTGACCGATGTAATGAAAGCTTGAGAATAATTTATTCTCACGTCCCTCTTTGAAACTTGTTAGATATATATCCGTCCTTCACATGTTGTATCATAATCATATCATATCGTAAAAACTTCGTGGTTATATCCTTCCCTAATTTATCATAGCCTTAACATACTTAGACATATCATAGTTGTGTCGTTACCTGAACGTACCTTAGTCATAATGTTACAGGAACGTATCCTAACGCTATCGTTTTATCAATCTATCATAATCCTATCACTTTCTACCCATAGCCTAATCGTATTGTTTTATGAATCCATCGTGACCATATCGTTTTTATCAATCTGTCATACCCATAGCACTTCGATACGTAACCAAACCATAACATTTCATGAACATGTCATACTTGTATCGTTACATTACGTTTAGTGCATCCTTCTCGTATCCTATCTCAAATATACCATTGAACATATGGTACCGTACGTACTATCATACAATTCACATATTATAACATATCATAAGCATATCGATTCACAAACATTTCACACATATCAATATATATGACACTTATAGAAACACGGGCACAGTCAACATCAAATATAACCATACGGATGGTAAGGCCACCTACCTGATTAGCTTAGGCTGGTGTCCCCAATTTATCCTTAAGAAAGTTCGATTTGTCCTTTGTGTTAAAGTCAACCTATATGAACATGACATCAATTTCAATCATTTCTCTAAATTTTATGATGCTCTAGTGTTAGATTTCATGGGAATATTGCATGAGCAAAGTCTTGAAATGTCTATATATCAAAACTGTTTATCACTTTCCAAATTTGTCTATATATCAAAACTGTTTATCACTTTCCAAATTTTAATTTTTGGCTGTTTGTGTTTTTTTTTTTTTTTTACTTGTATTCCTAATCTTACTTCGGTGTGTTTGTTACATTTTTTATTTTTTTTAATTATGTTAGCAATTAGCCAATTTAATCAATTCATCCTTTCTGTTGATTTATTTATTTTTAATTATGTTAGTCATTACTTTTGGCTATTCATGGACTTTCTAAATTAAGGATTTTATTTTTTTGTTGGGTCAAAACATCCTTAAAGCACAAAATTGAAGTTGTAGTTAGTCAATTATAATATTTGACGTGTTAGTTTTCAAACTACTTTAAATGGGTCTAAAGAAAGTATGAGAATAACTTAGTGTCACTAATCTGACACATGTTGGGCATGTACTGAACACTTGTTAATACAATGGATACATTACAAATTTATAATCCATCGTATCAGACACTTGACTTTGAATATGTTTTGAGAGTGAAACGTACATTAAGCTTTTTTTTAAGTATACAAATATATAAACTTATTTATATGAATTTATCTCTAATATAAAATTGATAAATTTTTTGAAATAATTCTTTTTAATTAATGTATCATTGTCACATCGGTGTCCTAGGTTTCTTAAGAATGACATGTTACTGTTAGGAACAGAAAAAGAAAACCGTAAATATCATAAGAATTGGGAGAAATCTCTCATCCAATTGAAGAATGACTAAATCAAATCTAATTCAAATAACTAGATCAAATCTAATCCAAATAATTCAATCAAATCTAATCCTAACAATCTCTCCCTTAAACAGAACACGAATAGTAATCAGTTTATATCTACGACCTCATACCAAACTTCCACTAGGTAACTTTATCAATTCTCATGTGTCATTTCTGTTTATTGCTCTAGATCCATGGCTTGCCTCCATTTCTCACTCTTCAATGCTTCTTTAAAGTTTACAAAGTTTGCAGGTTCAGTAGGGTTAAACATGGCTGAGCTTCATCATCTTCTTTACAAAAAAACCTTCTCCTATTGCATAGTCTCTCATCCAGACTGGTGGTCTCTTATTCCTCGCCTTATTTGAGGTAGGAGAGCTTGCTTTAGCCAAAGAGCCAGATGAAATGTTTTCCTCCGAAGTATTTTCATCTGTTGCTTCTATATCATTATTTTCATCTGCCGCTTCTATATCATAGAGTCTGTAAGCATTTGACTCTTCACTAACTCCCAGCAAAACATAACTCAAACTATTATCATCTAGCTTAGTTTTCTAAGCTGCCTCCTCTTTTTGTCTCTGAATCAACTCGAGCTCACAATATCATCTAGCTTAGTTTTCTAAGCTGCCTCCTCTATTCGTTCCTGTATTTCTAATTTAGTCTCTTTAGAGTTTAGCCTTTCTTCAACCTTCTTCTGAATTAGTTCTTCCATCCTCCTAGCTGCATCTTCTTCTAACTTCTTCAACTCTGCTTCACGCCTTTTCTTCTCTTCTCCCTCTTTCTTAAGCTTCTCTATGGAATGATTTTAATCAGTTGATGCACAACTAGGACTGGAACTGGACGATTTGGGGAAATGAGATAACGAGGAAGACCTACTTCTGCATTGACAACTGAGGGAACTTGAACGGCTGCTTCTCCTGGAATGGGTAGTGGAATGATAGGGGGAAGAACTTGGGTCCCTTCTGTTGGGTTATGAAGTCTGATGCTTATTTATAGCTTGGTCAACGGTTATATCCGGTAAAGCTATATTTGGTAAAGTTATATCCGATAAAGTTATATATGGTAAATAGCTATATATAATAGATGGTTAAATTGGGTAAAGATATATATAGTAAATAGCTATATATAGTAGATGATTAAATCTAGTAAAGCTATATATAGTAAATTGAACTATATATATATCCCGTCCGGTAGAGCTTTGAGATGTACTTTCTATTCTCTATAATTCTCTCCTACTGTACATACGTGAAATCATCATTAGAAAAATCCTTTTACCTAGAGTTCTCCTTGCACTTTTCTCTATCCTTTTCTTTGTGTTCATCTAGATTGAGCGTGTGCGTTGTTGTGCGATCCTAACACCTTCTGCTTCTCTGACTATGGCGAGAGGAATTGGAGCGGTGAGTGTACGACAGAGACCTTGAACCACTTCTCCCCATAAGTTTCAATTGAGTTTGAACGGCTGCTACAGGCTGAGATATACCATGCAATACGAACATTCGATTCAAATACATCTTTGTCCCCATGATTAAGCCTCTCTTAGGATGAAACACCTTGCATGTTTCATTTTGAAACAAAAAGGTAACCCCCTTTGCTTGCAATTTACCACTACTCAACAAATTGTTCCTCAGGTCTGGCACATAGAACACTCCTGTGATTATCATTATGATTCCATTCACTTCAAGCCGTACATTACCCTTTCAAGTTACGACCATGCTTGAGTTGTTGCCCAGCTTCCCTGAATCTCTGAAACTTCCATCAAAATCTAAAAAATATTCCTTCTTCCCACACATATGATTGCTACATCCCGAGTCAAGGAACCACATATCTTCTCTATTGGCCTTATTCATATTCACGTAAGCCATCAGCGACATCTCTTCTCGATTCTCTGCATAGTTTGTCTCCTTCTCCTTGCTTTGACATTCCCATTGAAAATGTCCTAGCTTGTGACAGTTATAGCACTCCACTGTGGCCTTGTTGAAGGTTTGTCTGCCTCGTCTAGTATTGCTTTGACATTCCCATTGAAAATGTCCTAGCTTGTGACAGTTATAGCACTCCACTATGACCTTGTTGAAGGTTTGTCTGCCTCGTCCCCTTGCTCTGTCTCTAAAGCTTCCACGACCTTGGCTCCTTCCTCCAGCAGACTGCACAAGTGGACTCTCCATTGACATACTTTTATTATGACACACGTAGAAGACTGCTGCTTCTAGTTTTAACTAGTTTAGGGCATGACTGTGATACCAAAATGTTAGGAACAGACAAAGAAAACAGGAAAGATCAAAAGAATTGGGAGAAATCTCTCATCCAATTGAAGAATGACTAAATCAAATCTAATTCAAATAACTAGATCAAATCTAATCCAAATAACTCAATCAAATCTAATCCCAACAGTTACCATATCTATTTGGTATCATATTTATGTCTCGTATCTATATCTCATTTTTATTTTTGTGACTCTGAGATATTTTGCTTTTATAAATAGATATCTTCACGAAAATAAGTTTAATTTATGTTGAGATGGAGAATAAAAATTGACACTTAAAGGACGTTGATACTTGGGACTTTGATTCCTCTTAGTGTGAAGCTTGCATCTTGCAATTACTTGGGTAGGGAATGTGTTTCACTTAAAATTCACTCAAGAGAAAATAATCAAATAACGAAGAGAGAGGATAACTTTTTTTTTTTTTTTAACCTTTGAGAAATAAGAAACAATAAAAATCAAAACATGGCATGAATGACATCTTCTTCAATCTTTGTTTTGTTCTCCTGAATGTATATATATATATATATATATATATATATATATATATATATATATATATAAAATTATATATTTTTAGATATAATTTAAGATTACCTATTTAATAAAACTCCGTCCAAACTTCTACTCATAAATTTAATTATTATTTGTATACAATTGTTAATATGTAAGAAAATACACGTTCAAAATGTTTATACTATTGGTAATACACTAGTCTCGGTTGTTTGACTAAAACAATGCAACCATTGTCAAAACTAAAGAATTTGATTCAAAGCTATCTCCTAATAGAGGGAGGCTCAATTAGATTTTGTTGTAAGATTCGACCCTATCAATTTGAATAGCGTTCTCCAAATATAAATATTGAACTCCAAAGTATTCACGAGCAATGTAAGTTTGTTGAAACTATCTATAAAAGTGTTCTAAAGTGAGTCGTGGAGAAGATTTGCCTTAAAATCTAGTTCCAATTAAGGATGTCAATGATGAAGAAGTGCAAGCTGTTGGAAGGTTTTCCGTGGAAAATTTCAAAGGTGGTAGATATAGTTGAATTTACAAGTGTGTGGTGAATGGTCTTTTCAGTCCCATATAGGCTTTGACCCCAAATTTTATATTATTGTGATAGAAGCTATAAATGACAATAATATTCATTGGTCAGATATTGCAATTGTGAAGAAGTTCCGTCGCGATCCTATAAGCTCTTATCTTTTGAGGAATTCATCAAATTCCCTCCCCACAAGTAGCAGTATAACTATTAGATCGCTTTCTTTACTTACAATAAGTCCTCTCTCTATATGTGCTTGTGAGAATCATCCTTATATAAGTATCTTTTCTTTTTCTCTCTTACCCAACTATATAGATCGATTTCTTTACTTACAATAAGTCCTCTCTCTATATGTGCTTGTGAGAATCATCCTTATATAAGTATCTTTTCTTTTTCTCTCTTACCCACCTATATAGCCATAATAATATATAATTATCCTTATATAAGTATCTTTTCTTTTTCTCTCCTACCCACCTATAGCCATAATGATATATAATAATCCTTATATAAGTATCTTTTCTTTTTCTCTCCTACCCACCTATATAGCCATAATGATATATAATAATCCTTATATAAGTATCTTTTCTTTTTCTCTCTTACCCACCTTATACATAACATGTTAAATTAACTCATACTTCAAAAAATAATTTCTCTCTTTTGGAGATGCAGGATATCGATCCCCGTACCTCTCGCATGCTAAACAAGCGCTCTACCATTTGAGCTACATCCCCACAATTTTTACATCACAAAACCCTAAATTTCCCGTCATCAATAATAGTGAAAATGAAGAAATATTGCTACCCAACATGTCATGAATAAGGAAAAATTGAAAAGAAATAATATATTTAATAATAGATAGTCTTATTTTTGGAGATACAGGGTATCGATCCCCATACCTCTCGCATGCAAAGTGTCAAGGTCATACATCTTTGGCCGTGCGGCGTCGTGATCTTGACACGCTCACGACTAGCCTTGAGGGGAATCAAGCCCCATATATATTTTTCACCCCGGCTTTGTGGCTTCGTCGGACCTTAGGCGAGGTTCGTCTTCGCCCATTGAACATCGCTTGTGCGGAATCCAAGCTTGTTCGACCACACACGCCGTCTAGGCGTGCATCTTCAATCGTCTGCGACACATCCGACTTGTCTCTACGCTAGGCCAACTCATTCAGCTCGACCTTGCCTCCGCTCGGGCCAAGGTCTCTCAATACAACATCGCATCTCATCTCGTCATCTCGATCCCCATCGATAGGGTCCATATGTCTTGACGCCATCCCAAGTCTCGGGATGTCATCGGCCATCATAACTCGCTCGGTCATGCCATCGAGAATGGGCTCGCGTGTCGTTCATCTCATCGGGGCTTCCTGAACATCCATCAATCCGAGTTCTATCGAGGCATAGGCCCTCCCGTGCCCATGCCGAGTCATTTACGGATACTGTACCGGATAGCGGGTGTATGTAGCAACCTCCAACACGCGGGCTAGGGCACAATACCAGAACACCTGTGCCGTTCGATACTGTCCTTCAAAAATTCATTTCAAAGGAAGTCACCCGAGACACTCGTCTCGGCACGCTCGCCCACACTGTGACACACGTATGTGCCACAGGGTAGCTCACTTAGGCCACAGGGCCCAGGGGTGGTGGAGAGCTAACACCATGGTACCCCCTATAGTACATTTTGAGCCATTTTCATTCTACCAGGAGTAGACATGATTTTTGTGAGCTGTCATACGGTGTCGTGCATTGTCCATCCAATGTCCGATTGACACCAAACTTGGCGAGCATTCATATTTCATATGGACGGACTTAACTCCCGAACCGCATGCCCAAATTCCTTTCAAAACCTCGACTTTGAGGTTAAGACCCGGGGCCCTACCCGGCCCTTCAACAAGCCTATCTTGTCCTTCATGTCTATGCTGATGTCTCTGTTATGCTTGTGTCTCAACATGTCTTCCATGACCACTTTGCGTGGTGGTGTGTTGGATGATGCATCGTCCTCCTCGATCGCATCATGGCATTCTTCTACGTTGGCCTGCATATGGCCGGATGGGCGTCTCTTGAGGGACGCCCCTTTGCTTGTCATGGCGTGAGGGTCACAACCTACTCTCTTCATAGTAAGGTTGTGACACGAAGCGAGCGCTCTACCTTCTAAGTTACATCCCCATGTTGTTTACATCATAAAACCCTAAATGAATCATCATCAATAAAAGTGAAAATAAAAAAGATCAAAATATTAATAACAAATAGTTTGGTTTGGTGATGTGGGGCATCGATAATTTTGAAAATGAAAAAATATAATAACAAATTAAATACTTTCTTTTGGAGATGCGGGTTATCAATCCCCGTACAACTTGCATGCAAAGCGAGCGCTCTACCATCTAAGCTGCATCTCCACAATTTTTAAGTCACAAAATCCTAAACGTCTCGTCATGAATAATAATGAAAATGAAAAAATATTGCTACTCATTATGTTATAAATAAGGAAATATTGAATAGAAATAAAATAGTAATAACGAATAGTTTCTTTTGGAGATGCGAGGTATCGATCCCCGTATCTCTCGCATGCTACATTCCCACAATTTTACATCAAAAAACTCTAAACGTCCCGTCATCAATGATATTGAAAATGAAAAACTATCCCCGCTCATTATAATCGTTTCCCTTGTTGATGCATGGTATCGATCCCAGTACTTCTCACATGGGATGCAAACGCTCTACCATCTAAGATATATCCTTAAGATTCTTACGTCACAAAATTCTAAACATCTTGTCATCAATAATAGTGAAAATAAAAAAATAACGCTATTCATTATGTCATAAATAAGGAAAAATTAAATAGAAATAAAATAGTAATAACGAATAATTTCTTTTGGAGATATGGGGTATCAATTCGATCGTCGTACCTCTCGCATGCCAAGCAAGCAATCTACCATCTAAGCTACATTCCCACAATACTTATATCAGAAAACCCTAAATGTCCCGTCATCAATTCTAGTGAAAATGAAAAAATATCTCCGCTAATTATGTCATAAATAAGAAAATGTTGAATAGAAGTAAAATATTAATAACAAATAGTTTCTTTTGGAGATGCGGGATATCCCCTTTATCCCCTTACCTCTCGCATGCTAAATGAGCTCTACCATCTAAGCTACATCCCACAATTGTTGCATCATAAAATCCTAAATTTCCCATCATTAATAATAGTGAAAATGAATAAAATCAAGAAATGTAGGGTATCAATCCCCATACCTCTCACATGCAAAGCGAGTGCTCTACCATCTAAGCTATATCCCCACAATTCTTATGTCACAAAGTTATAAACCTCTCGTCATCAGTAATAGTGAAAATGAAAAACTATCCCGGCTCATTATGTCCTAAATAAGAAAAAATTGAAAAGAAATAATATATTTAGTATAATCGATTCAATCGGTGATGCAAGGTATTGATCCCCATACTTTCCACATGGGAAATGAACGCTCTACCATTTGAACTACATCCCTACGATTCTCACATAAAAAAACTCTAAACGTTCCTTCGTCAATAATTGTGAAAATGAAAAAGTATCTCTGCATATTATGACATAAATAAGGAAATATTAAATAGAAATAAAATATTAATAATAAATAGTTTCTTTTGGAGATGCGAGGTATCGATCCTTGTACCTCTCGTATGCTAAGTCGTACCTCTAGCATGCTAAGAAAAGCTACATTCCCACAATTCGTGCATCACAAAACCCTAAATTTTCCATCATCAATAATAGTGAAAATGAAGAAATATCTCTACTCAACCTCTGTCATGAATAAGGAAAAATTGAAAAGAAATATTTTTCAATAATATATTTAATAATAGATAGTTTTATTTTGGAGATGCGTGGTATCTATCCCCGTGGTATCCTATCCATGCAAAGCAACCGGTCTACCATTTGAGCTACATCCCCACGATTCTTATGTCACAAATTTTTAAACGTCTCGTCATCAATTATAGTGACATGAAAAACTATCCTGCTCATTATGTCGTAAATAAGAAAAAATTGAAAAAAAATAATATATTTAGTGATCGATTCATTTGGAGATGCAAGGTATCGATCTTCGTACTTTCAACATCAGAACTGAGTGCTCTACTATCTGAACTACATCCCTACGATTCTTACATCAGAAAACCCTAAACCTCCCGTCATCAATAATTGTAAAAATTAAAAAAATATCTACGCTCATTATTTCATAAATAAGGAAAGATGGAATAATATATTTAGTGATAATGAAAAAATATCTCCGCTCATTATTTCCTAAGTTTAGTGATCGATTCATTTGGAGATGCAAGGTATCGATCTTCGTACTTTCCACATCGGAAGCGAGCGCTCAACCACCTGAGCTACATCCCCACGATTCTTACATTAAAAAATCCTAAACCTCCCGTCATCAGTAATTGTGAAAATGAAAAATATCTCCGCTCATTATTTCATAAATAAGGAAAGATGTAATAGAAATAAAATATTAATAACATAGTTTACATATGTGTCACTTGTGTTATTTTAATGTATTTATTTACTTGGTAAATGTCTTTCATACTACAATCTATTGAAGGGGCATTTTGAGAATCGAACTTTCATACCACTAGACCAAATGCCCTTGTTATACCACTTGAAACGTATGTATGAAGCCTTAGGCCCAGGTATTAAGGTCGTATTTTGTCGTATTGCATGAAACACGTGAAGTCCTCGGATGTAGAATTTGTCTTGGAGAATAAAGCCTTGGGATGGGATGTTAAGAAAGACTATGAGTATTAAGAGCATGATGGTAAGTATAAAATGTCGAATATGAAGTTAGGTTAATTTCGAATATGAAGTCGTTTTCTTGAACACAGGGCTATAAAACGAAAAGTTGAATTGTAATCAATTTTGGTTGGTTTGATTTGCTTCTGAACTTTGGTTAGGTAAGGGGCATTTTGAGAATCGAACTTGAGACCTCTCACCCCAAAGCAAGAATCATACCATTAGACCAAATGCCCTTATTATGGGCTATATATTAAGTTGTTTATGGAATGTATCATCATTATTTCATTTATTTTCTTTGTTAATGAAATCCATGAGCAATTATTATTAGATAGTTCCATTTGAGACATATCATCACTAGGTTGATGCTGAATTGCTTTCTGTGAGGCTCATCTTTTAAAAAATGAACATAGGGGCATTTCGAGAATTCAACTCCAAACCTCTCGCACCCTAAACGAGAATCATACCACTAGACCAAATGCCCTTTCTAAAAAAAATGCAACAATTTTAACTCCTACTCAATATATTTTTTTCTCTCAACTTTGAAATCTATTTTCTTGAGTGGTTGTTGGACTATAAAACAAAAAGTTGATGGTCTAGTATTTTACTTGTAAGTAAGGCATGTAATATTGAATTGTTCCAATATACAAGTATTATCAAATAAACTACAACCCAACAAATGAATCAAACTAATCAGTTTGGTTGGGTTGGATTTATTCAGCTCAGTTCATCAATTTGTTTGATTTAATTCTTCTATTTTGCGTCGTATGACAAGAAAATGAAGTTGTCTTGAATGTACCATAGTTTGATTTATGACAAACTCATATGAAATATAATTGCATTAATAGTACTAAGAGTTGGAGTCTATAAACATTTCATGAACTTAAGTGCAACTCATGCTTCATTAAAGACGAGATAAACTTTAGTTAAGTAACTAGAACTTTAAATTACTTCGTGTGGAGCTTCAATTACTCTATGTTAGCTACTATCTTTAGGATTTACTAATTGGACACGAGTTCTTGGATTTAGGGGATTGTTTTATGTAATTTTCAACTACAACTTATGTTTTCAAATTTTTAGGTCATAATTTAGGTAGTGGTTGTATATTATGGATGAACACTAGAGTTTCTATCCGGTTCACCACAACTACTCTATTTTTTGTTTAAAGGCTATAATTGTCATCTATGTTGTATGGCAATAAAATTTGTTTAGATGAAATTTTAGTTAAAGTTGCATATTTTACTTCTTGCAAAAATTTGTTTCTTAGCATAATATGAATTTAGTTGCAGCGTTATTAGGAATAAGATGGAGAAAGAAATTTTCTTTAAAAAAATAAACAGACCCAAGTTCATCTTTGTAACAACTAATATGAAATATCAAGGTAACTAATATGAAATATCAAGGTAAATCAAGAATATATCCTACACGTCATTCAAGATGACAATAAAATGGAGTTAAATTGAACGCAATTTTAGTTTCATATTTAGTAGGTTCAAGATGAAGCATAATTGTATTAATGATATTAAAGAGAAATAAGTGTTTTATTAGAAGAGACCAACTTCATTTAAGGTACTAGGAGTTTAAACTACTTCCATTGTAATTTCAATCACTCCACAATGATTACAAATTTAGGGTTGGCTAATTGGACATCAATTATCAACTTTAGGTTATAATTTAGGTAGTAGCCATTATAATATTAATGAGCATAAGAGTTACAATTCTTCCATGGACCATATGTGTTATAGTTAAATGAATATATATATATATTATGTATGTCGAGGTTTGGGTAAAGCACAACGTAGTAAGGAACACCATTGTCAACTCTAGAGCCATCCACAACTCATGATGGAGACTGATGCAAAATATTTTAACATCCTTTGGCATCGAGATACAGGAAAGATGAACGCCGTCAAATTGGAAGCTTTACCTGTCTTAAGAGTCACAATGAGAACTCTAATCAAGCTGGAGCCTTGGACTAGGCATATTGTTTTGTGATAGTTGAAATGGATGACTTCGATATCGTGTCAAGAATGAACGTCCTGCTGAAACACAAAGTCAGTTACATGCCCCTAGCAAAATGTCTAGTGGTAATGGAGTCTAACCCGATGATCATTCAGAAAAACATCCATCAACCAAGAGGGTTGAAAATGATGTCGATACTACAGTTGAGAAAGAATCATAGCCATGATGAATCTACGCTTGCTGCTATTGTTGTAATTGAAAAGGGGAGCTCGAGTGAGCCAACCTCAATAGAAACCTTGTTGCCACTACATGAACACCACGACGCAAAACAAGGTCAGATAATGGATTTATCCCCCCCAGGAGAGACAAAAACAAGGTCAGATACTAAAGAAGGGAGACAGAAACAAACCACTGAAGCAACACATGTTCACACAGAAATATAATCTAGACGGATGAAGAGAAGGGTTAGTCGGAAGCGTCAACCACAATAATTTCAAGAAAAATAAAGAGTTCATAGAAGTTAAGTTCAAATAAACTTCGAGTCCAAAGCAACAAGAACCAAAGACTGGTGTGAAAATACTATGGACTAGTTAAAATTATCCATAAGATTACGAAGACATCATATAGAATCCAATTGCTCTTATGGATGCGGACTAATCTTGTTGTCCACATTAGTAACTTGGAACGTTATTATTTCGACCAAGAAGACATCAAGCAGAAGCAGGTGGTATGACGTCATACAAATAAGAATAAGTTTCAAGCGAAGAAAGTAGGAAAGACACGAACAGAGAAGACATGAATACTCAACAAACCGAGAAGTGATTTTCAACAGCACCTAGTAGGTTGGAAGAGACTCCTCATTATGAGATCAGCTGGAAGCGCATTGAGAGACCTAAAGTCAGCCTCATCCAATAAATTGTGTGGGGGCAGATGTCACAGTCATGATTGCCCAAGGCGTGTTGCCTGTGGTTGCATGTTGCATGTCTCAACAATTCTTGTAAACAATTTGTTGTCCAAGGCGGTTATTTGGGCAATGTTATTGTTTACCGATTATTTGGGCGACACGCCTTGAGCAATCATGACCGTCACAATTGGCTAAGACATTTGTTGTCCATATGTTATTATTGTCCAAGAGACTCCTCATTATGAGGTCATGATTGGCTAAGACATTTAAAGAAGTTTTACCTAGGGCAACTTCTATCACAATTCTCTTCTTGCTCTCTGAAACTTCTTTAAATGTTATTGTTCACTAGTTATTTGGGCGCATCATCCTTTAAAGGATTGTGACGACAGATGACCTAGGTAAAACTTCTATTGGGAGATTAGTGCAATAGAGAATCTGTGTCCCTTTCCTGAAACCTTCAGCGGACAACATAACAAAGAGTTCCTAGAAAAAATATCATAGAACAATTTGTGTAATGCCTTTGATGTTAGGCTCGAGGCTCTATCTTATCTCCCAAGAATATGGTTCATTCTCTATTCACATAGAAATTCTGCAATAGAAAATGGTACCCTCGTCTTCTTTTACAAAACTTTCTCAAGTCCTCATGCAATGATTTGAAAGTGGTACCCTCATCTTCTTTTATAAGACTACCACGGCCTTCATGGAATGATTATGCTACCTCAGCCTTCTTTAAATGTTATTGTTCACTGTTTATGGTCCAAGTCCCGAAAAAGTAAGTCTTTATGTCAAGAAAGGTGAGGAATCCTCGTAGTTTCCAAGATTTGAAGAGAATCATACATACATTCCTTTGTTTGTTTATTCTCGTTGTTTCCTCTCTTTAATTAACATGTTATAAAGACACTGGTAAATTATAATTAAATATAGCTTCCTTAGCTTCCCTTTTTTTTTCTTTCCAAATATCCATCCGAATTACTTCTTGGTTCAAGGTTTAAAAAACCTATTTCAAATATATTATATTGCATGCTTCAATTTGATATAATTGTTGGGGGCATTTTGAGAATCAAACTCGAGACCTCTCGCACCCGAAACGAGAATCATACCACTAGACCAAATGCCTTGTAGTGGATCTATCATTTTTAGTTGCTGGTCCATATCTTTTATGCGCCTCAATATTTGAAATTTATCCACATGTTTTTGTTTCAATTCTAGAAATAGAAATGATATCCATAGAAATACATAATTTTACAATGCAAATAAGAAATACTCGTGATAGTTTTAGATAAAAGTAGCAAACATGTTGATAGATATAAAAATAAATTAAAGTTCTTTCTCTGGCCTAATTATGAACTGGAAGATTTTGCTGATATGAATTGTTATCGGTTTGCTACCAATAATAACCGTCATTTTAGTATGCTAAGGATCCATATGTGTCCATGAAAATTAGTTAATGCTATATTTTTCTTATATTGGCCATAATATCTCTTTCATTTCTCATTAATGTTATTTTAATGGGTTATTTTAATGTTACTTAAATCTCGAGCTATTTAATCGGTTCAGGGTCTTAACTCACGGTTATTTGGGTTTTTCTTTCATTTCTCATTAATTCATACTTGTTTTAGGGTTCATATGAAAATCCAAGCGATTTCTACAAGTATTTCTTAACAAAAAGTTCAAGGTGGCTACTTGCCTCGTCGTCGACGTTTGGGACATCCATTCTTGAGCTTCCAGTATCTGAATTACTTCAAATTTCCTTCCACGTACTCCTTATTGTGTCTAGTTTCTGAAACCATAAGATTTTCTATCAGAATCGGTCTGAAATGGGTTTAACATTGAGAAAACCCGAGAAAATGTCAAATTTTGAGTTGACTTGGACAGTTCAGTTGAACTGGCCATATCATCGTTTTCTTCCTCTGAATAGGAAGAAGATGCGCATTTTTCGCGTCGCCGCCATCTGAAACTCGGCCTATACAGCCACATTTACAGCGTTTCTCTCCTCGATTTCTTCGTGAAACTTAAAGATGGGTATTACAAGGAAGGGCTAGGGATTGATTTGATGATACCTTCTCGTGGATCGTAGCCTAAGATATTCGCTTCGAAAGTTCATCCAAAATCTGATTTATCGCTGGAGATAAAACAAAGGATTTCTTATTGGGTAGCCGATTCTAGGGGTTTCAAGGCCCTATTTCTTCATTGAACCTCTTCCATATCCTTTCTTCAGGCTAAAGGAATTGGTTTGGAGGAACGTCTTTGAGTGTAATTCTTATTCTATAAAAAATTTAATGATTTTGGAAGTTTATAAAAATTAGAAAAAGTACCATTTTCTCAATGTTTTTTCAATTTTACTTGTTCTTTGCTTCTAGATACAACCTAGTAGGGATTATACACTGTCTCTTATTGGAGACCTTGAGTGTTGCAAATTCTCCTCTCCTTTGAAAACTTTCGTTCATCCAAAGTGCTTATTCTAAAATAGGTCAGGGTACAAGGTTCTTATTTGCCTTCTTTTTCCCAAGTGGCTTCTTCTACTCTATGATTCTTCCATAGGATCTTAACAAGAGAGATTTCCTTGTTTCTCAATCATTTGACTTTCTTGTCTATTATTTGAATCGGGTCTTCTTTATCCGTTAGGTCATCTTTCAAGAAGAGAGTTTCATGAGCCAGTACGTGCGAATGATCTAGGGTCTACTTCCGTAGTATGGATACATGAAAGATATTATGTACTGCAGACAAGTTTGGGCATTGCCCGATTCTATAGGCCATAGATCCAATCCTTTCTAATATCTCAAAGGGACGGATAAACCTAGGGCTTAGCTTCCCCTTTTTACCCTACTTGAGCACCCCTCTCATGGGGTGCTACCTTTAGGAATATATGATCCCCTACCTACAATTCCATGTCCTTGCGCCTTAGGTCTGCATGACTTTTCTCTCGGCTTTGTGCGGTTTGTATCCTAGCTTTAATCTTCTAGATTGTGGCGTTGGTAATTTGCACCAGCTCTAACCCAATAATTGTCGTTTGCCCCCCTCCTTCCCAAAAGATAGGGGATCGAAATCTTCGTCCATAGAGAACCTCGTATGTGGCCATTTGTATGGTGGCTTGGCAAGTATTATTATAAGCAAATTTCATAAGGGGTAGGTACTTATCCAAAGCATAATCCATCTCATATACCCTCAACATGTCTTCCAATATTTGCTTGAGCATTTCTATTTGACCATCTGTTTATGGGTGGAATGTCGTACTATAACTGCGTACCCAATGCCTTTTGTTGAATTTTCCAGAAGCGAGATTTAAATCTGGCATCTCGGTCTAATACTATTGTCTTTTGTTGAATTTCCAGAAGTGTACCCAATACCTTTATTGATGAATATTCATTTTTAATGTTAGCAAGAGTAGCTCAGTTGAGAGATTGTTAGACTGAAGATTTGAAAGTCACACGTGTTTTATCCACGTTCAACGCACCTAATACAAGTTTATTATCTGACTATACAATCTAAAAACATAACTTGCTTATTCAATCTAAAATTAGTGATTATTTCTTTTTTATACATAATGAATTAGTGGAAATACCTTTAATTATGAATTTTCATTTTTAATATTAGCGGGGATAGTTCTGTTGGGAGAGCGTCAGGCTGAAGATTTGAAGGTCACGTGTTTGATCTCCACGTTCACCGCACCTAATTCTAGTTGCATAACCCGACTATTCAATCTAAAATTAGTCATTATTCCTTTCTGAAATCTCAATGAATTATCCGAAATGTCTAACGTGTTCTAGTTCACCGCACCTTATACAAGTTGGATAACTTGAATATCTTATTAAAAATTAGTGATTATTTCTATTTAAAATTTCAATGAATTAGCGAAAATACCTTTAGTGATGAATTTTCATTTTTAATGTTAGTGTGGATAGCTCAGTTGAGAGAGCGTTAGATTGAAGATCTGAAGGTCTCGTGCTCGATCCATGTTAACCACACATGGTTCACGTTGCACAATTTGACTATTCAATCTAAAATTAGTGATCATTTCTTTCTAAAATTTCAATTAATTAGCGGAAATATCTTTACTTAAAAACATTCATTTTTAATGTTAGCGAGGATACCTCAGTTTAGAGAGCGTCAGATTTAAGATTTGAAGATCACTTGTTCAATCTCCATGTTCACCGCACCTGTTTCTATTTGCATAACCTGACTATTCAATAAAAAATTAGTCATTATTTCTTTTGAATCAGCGAAAATATCTTTACTGATGAATTTTCATTTCTGATGATTGCGGGGATAGCTCAGTTGGAAGAGCATCAGACTGAAGATCTGAAGGTCATGTGTGCAATCTACGTTCACAGCACTTGGTTCATGGCACCTTATAGTTTTAGTTGATTATTATTTCTTTTTAAAATATAATGAATTAGTGGAAATAGCTTTACTTATCAATTTTTATTTTTAATGTTAGCAGGGATAGTGATTATTATTTCTTTTTAAAATATAATGAATTAGTGGAAATAGCTTTACTTATGAATTTTTATTTTTAATGTTAGCAGGGATAGTGATTATTATTTCTTTTTAAAATATAATGAATTAGTGGAAATAGCTTTACTTATGAATTTTTATTTTTAATGTTAGCAGGGATAGCTCAGTTGGGAGAGTGTTAAACTAAAGAGTTGAAGGTTACGTGTTTAATCTCCACGTTCATCGCACTTGTTTCCATTTGCATAAGCGTGGAAATAGCTTTACTTATGAATTTTTATTTTTAATGTTAGCAGGGATAGTGATTATTATTTCTTTTTAAAATATAATGAATTAGTGGAAATAGCTTTACTTGTGAATTTTTATTTTTAATGTTAGCACGGATAGCTCAGTTGGGAGAGTGTTAAACTAAAGATTTGAAGGTCACGTGTTTAATCTCCACGTTCACCGCACTTGTTTCCATTTGCATAAGCTGACTATTCAATAAAAAAAATTAGTATGAATTAGCGTAAATACCTCATTGGTTGCGTAACTTCATTAAGTTGCATAACTTTATTCAATCTAAAATTAGTGATTATTCCTTTTTAAAATATAATGAATTAGCAGAAATACCTTTACTTATGATTTTTTTTCTTCAAATATTAGTGAAGATAACTCAATTTTGAGAGTGTCAAACTGAAAATCTAAAGGTCACGTGTTCGATCCATGTTCACCGCACCTGATTCACGTCACATAACTTGACTCCTGATTATATAATTTAAAATTAGTGATTATTTCTTTTTAAAATATCAATGAATTAGCTAAATACCTTACTAATGAGTTTTCATATTTAATGTTAGGTGGATAGCTTAGTTGGGAGAGCGTCACTATAGATCTCAAGGTCACGTGTGTTTGATCCACGTTCACCGCACCTTTTTAAAATATCAATGAATTAGCTAAATACCTTACTAATGAGTTTTCATTTTTAACGTGTGTTTGATCCACGTTCACCGCACCTTTTTAAAATATCAATGAATTAGCTAAATACCTTACTAATGAGTTTTCATTTTTAAAGTTAGGTGGATAGCTTAGTTGGGAGAGGGTCACTATAGATCTCAAGGTCACATGTTTGATCCACAATCACCGCACCTGATTCAAATTGACTAAGTTGCATAACCTGCCTATTCAATCTAAAATTAGTGATTATTTCTTTTTACAATTACTTGACTATTTAATCTAAAATTAGTGATTATTTCTTTTTACAATTACTTGACTATTTAATCTAAATTTAGTGATTATTAATCTAAAATTAGTGATTATTTCTTTTTACAATTACTTGACTATTTAATCTAAAATTAGTGATTATTTCTTTTTACAATTACTTGACTATTTAATCTAAATTTAGTGATTATTTCTTTTTAAAATTTCAACTAATTAGAGTAAATAATTTTACTGATGAATTTTCATTTTAATGTTAGCGTGGATAGTTTAATTGGGAGTGGGAGTGGATTCCTAATTCTTTATTTGACTATAAATGCTCCATAAGACATTTAGTAAAATGACTCATTTTATTGCATGGAACAATAAAATTGATGTTCCCGTAGAATTGTCAATACATTCTACTTTCAATGTTGCTAAATTGAGTCCTTCTGATGTAGGTGATGATTTTTCTGATTCGAGGACGAATCCTGAAGAGGGAGATGATGATAAGAATCACGGTGTACATTCTACTTTCAATGTTGCTGAGTTGAGTTCCTGTAACAACCGAAGAAAATAAAATAAAATAGTAATAATAATAATAATAATAATAATAATAATAATAATAATAATAATAATAATAATAATAATAATAATAATAATAATAAATAAATAAATAAATAATAAAAATATATATATAAAAAAAACATTTGCTAACCGATCCCTACTCCTTCCTTCAATCTCTCACCACTCCTTCCCTAAAAATAAATCTGGCAATAAATCAGGAATTCTTTTCTGTAAAGATTTACCCAGAATTTCAAAAACAAAAAGCAAAAAGTTTACGCAGATTTAGTTTGGGCTGAGGAGATACGTCATTTGAAGAGGTCAGTAGTGACATGTTAAATCTTCCTCTTATTTTATTAAGTAATATTAATTTGGTTACCATTATTTTGTTTTGAATTAGAGATTAAAGGAAAATAATTTTGTATGAGTTTTAGGAAATCATAACCAATTATATTTTAGATCTCATGAATTGTTTAGATCTCTGAATTGTTACAAGGAAATAAGAAAAAAAAACTAAATAGAGATGGAAATCCAGAATACTGTTAAGGAAAAGAGAAAAAAAAATGAAAGTAAAAATAAAAAGGGAAGATTTGGAAGATTGAAGATTGAAGATGGAAGATTGAGAAAAGATTTTGTTGAACATAATTTTAAAAAAAAATAAAACAGGAAACATCAGAGGCAAGGAACTCCATCAAATTTTGTCTAACAAGAAATATCAGAATTTAAGAATGGCCAATGTAAATTAGAGAAATAATTTTATAGAGTTCAAACTTGAAACTGATGTCATGGGCGTTGACTTGGAGTTCAATGGACTTTCATTAAGGATAACGACGGAATCGAACTTTCATTAAGGATATATTTGTGATGACGACTTAAGCTAACTAGGTAAGTGACCTTACTATCGGCATGGTTATATTTGATGTTGACACGTTCCTTGTGGTTCTACACGTGTCATATATATATATTGATATGTGTGAATTATCTATGGATCGATATACTTCCTATATGTTATGTTATGTTATTATAGGTGGTTTGTATGATAATAATTATGGTATGATGTATTCAAGGATATGTTTGAGATAGGATACGAGAAGAATGCACAAAACGAAATGTAACGATAGAAGTAAGATACGTTCATGAAACGTTAAGGTTAGGTTAAATACCGGAGTGCTATGGATAGGAGAGATTGATGAAAGAATACGGTTAGGTTATGGGTAGAAAGGGATAGGTTTGTGATAGATTGATAGAACGATAGCGTTATGGTAAGTTAGAGAACGATATGACTATGAAGTGTTTACGTTATGACTTGTTTATGATATGGTACATTGTATGCTAGATTATTGTGCTTAAGTAAGAAAGGGCTAGGGATTTATTTGATAACTTCTCGTGGATCGTAGCCTAAGATATTCGCTACCAAAGTTCATCCAAAATCTGATTTATCGCTGGAGATAAAACAAAGGATTTCTTATTGGGTAGCCGATTCTAGGGGTTTCAAGGCCCTATTTCTTCATTGAACCCCTCCCATACCATATCTTCAGGCTAAAGGAATTAGTTTGGAGGAACGTTTTTGAGTGTAGGACCTTAATTTCCAAAAATCGTTCTCAATATGCAACACACTCGAAACGCCAGATTTTCGATCTCGCGGGTAGCTTGTTCTACGACGTCTCATTTCTCGATTCCTTCATCAAGTTTACTCAACTTCTTCCTCTAAAGCTAGAGGAATCCTTAATTTGAAGGAAAAGAGATCGTAGATAGGAATTTTGGCTCTTATCCCCAATTTAATTTCGAAACCTATTTCCTTCAATTTGGCACGCTCTCGAGGTTATTTTTCTTCGTGGTCTTCTATGGAAGCATTCCTTGGAGGTGTAGAAACTGATTGGAATCATTCTTGCTCGACGAGTCATCATGTATCCTCGGATTGGATTTTCAAGTTTTTCTTGAAGTTCTTCAATGGCAGATTGAATTGGGGGAATGGTTTCTTGGCACTTTCAGCACTCTATTCCTTCATAGAACTTGTGGGTAATCTTGTTCAGAAACTGTAGGAATAAGTTTGGAGAGAAATGGTGGAGAATTGCTCTCGAATTTGGAAGAAATCTGAGAGTAGGAGACCCACAATCTAAACGCTTATTGCCTTTAATTGGTGGATCGACCTTTCTCGATTCTTATTTCGTATTGTTGCTCCTACTTTCGACCTTATAGGAAGAGCTTAAACTGACATTGAGAGCTCTAGAATCTTCGTTATTTTGAGATCGAACTTTTTGGATAATTTTTTGGAGATATCAACTCCAATCATAGCCTTACCGACCTCGGTTTTGAATACTAGTCGTTGGATGTGATGACCCGTGCATGTTCGTTCTAGATCATATCAAATTTTGGAGGAGATCCGAAGGTTGAGATTTCAGTTCAAAATATTTTGCTCGGATGGTCACGGTAGATGCTTTGATTCAAATTAGAGTGGCATTTCTATAATTATCCATTCTTCCAGGGGTATTTTGGTAATTTGCCACTTTTTAAATATTTTATTATTATTTTTCTAAAAAAATCCATAATTTTTCTACAAATTTCTCTTCCCTTTTTTATCATTTTTCCCTTTTTTTGAATCTTGAGATTCCTTCTAGATAAGGAATTACAAATCGGGAAAGATTCTTGATAATTGATAAAATGACTTTTTTGCCCTTTTGATTTACTTTTTTCTTTCAAATCCTTTTCGAAAGGCCTTTAACTCCTTGAAATCACTTGTTAGGGTACACGAGTGACTTGACTATGTTCTTGCTTAATCCTTTAATTTTTTTCCTTTCTATCCTTTGGGTCTTTAACGAGTGGCTTATTCTTATGGGAGATAATTTCTTTCATTTTTGGGTGTTACATATACATACTCGTTACAAACACAAAATAAGAAGCAGACTCAAAAGAAGAACAAAAAATACTAGATTAAAAACAGAGGTTAGTCCATGGCCCACACTCCAAAGGCCGCTCTCATCCATGACCAACTCTTAGTTACTTGAAAAAAAATGATAAACATGGTGTGAGTAGAACTTAGTAAGTAGCATACTAGTAGGTTCTTAATCGCGACCTTAAGCTAGGATATTACTTCTTGTTATATTTTAGGATCTTATACTAATCTCTCTTTTTTTAAACACTTTGGAAAGTTAAAAGAGTAGTTTTGAAGTTTTTTTTTTTTTTGAAAATTCAACCGTATTTTTTTTATAAAAAAATTATGAGTATTTTTTTTAGATAAAATGCAAAGTTCAATGATATTTTTATTAATTCATATTATAATTAAAAAACAAATACAAAATTTTGTGGATTAAGTTAATATTAATTTTATTAAAATACATAACACCACATCAAAATTAATTTATTCGGACTAAAATTAAAACTAAAAAATCAATTTATTTTAAACTAAAAAATTAATTTATTTTAAAACTAAAAAGTATTTAAAGATTTTATTTCTTAGACCCATCTTTCTAAATTATGAATTTTATTTCTCTTTGGTCAAAACAATCCTTAAAGCACAAAATTGAAGTTGTTAATTAGTCAATTATAATATTTTACAGGCTAGTTTTTAAACTATTTTAAATGGGTGTAGAGAAAGCATGAGAATAACTTAGTATCACTAATCTGACATGTGTTGAGCATGTACTGAACACTTGTTAATACAATGGATACATTACAAATTTATAATCCATCGTATCAGACACTTGACTTCGAATATATTTTGAGAGTGAAACGTACATTAAGCTTTTTTGAAGTATACAAATATATAAACTTATTTATATGAATTTATCTCTAATATAAAATTGATAATTTTTTTGAAATAATTCTTTTTAATTAACGTATCATTGTCACATCGGTGTCCAAGTTTTTTAAGAATGACATGTTACTGGTACGAACAGAAAAAGAAAACTGTAAAGATCCTAAGAATTGGGAGAAATCTCTCATCCAATGGAAGAATGACTAAATCAAATCTAATTCAAATAACTAATCAAATCTAATTCAAATAACTAGATCAAATCTAATCCAAATAACTCAATCAAATCTAATCCTAACAATTCCTCCTTTAACCTGAACACGAATAGTAATCAGTTTATATCTACGACTTCATACAAAACTTCCACCAGGTAACTTCATCAATTCTCATGTGTCATTTCTGTTTATTTCTCCAGATCCATGGCTTGCCTCCATTTCTCACTCTTCAATGCTTCTTAAAAGTTTACAAAGTTTGTAGGTTCAATAGGGGTAAACATGGCTGAGCTTCATCATCTTCTTTACAAAAAAACTTATCCTATTGCATAGTCTCTCATCCAGACTGGTGGTCTCTTATTCCTCGCCTTATTCGAGCTAGGAGAGCTTGCTTCAGCCAAAGAGCTAGATGAAATATTTTTCTCTGCAGTATTTCATCTGCTGCTTCTATATCATTATTTTCATCTGACGCTTCTATATCATTATTTTCATATACCGCTTCTATATCATTATTTTCATCTGCTGCTTCTATATCATTATTTTAATCTGCAGCTTCTATATCATAGAGTCTGTAAGCTTTTGACTATTCATTAACTCCCAGCAAAACATAACTCAAACTCTTATCATCTAGCCTAGTTCTCTGAGCTGCCTCCTCTTTTTGTCTCTGAATCAACTCGAGCTCACAATATTGTTCTTCTTCCTTCCGCTGCAGCTCCAGAACTAATCGTCGCTGTGCTTTTTCTACCCTTCTTCTATTCTCTTCCAGCATTTTATCTAGCTCTTCTCTCTCTTTTCGTGCTTGTTCTTCTTTTTGTCTTGTAGCAGTAAGAGCGACTTCTTTCTCTTTCTCAAGCCTTTCTTCAACTTCTTCTGAATTAATTAGTTCTTCCATCCTCCTAGCTGCATCTTCTTCTAACTTCTTCAACTCTTCTTCACGCCTTTTCTTCTCTTCTTCCTCTTTCTTAAGCTTCTCTATGGAATGATTCCGATTAGTGGATGCACAACTAGGACTGGAACTGAAGGATTTGGGGAAAGGAGATAACGAGGAAGACCTACTTCTGCGTTGGCGGCTGAGGGAACTTGAACGATTGCTTCTCCTGGAATGGGTAGTGCAATGATAGGGGAAAGGACTTGGGTCCCTTCTGCTTCTCTAACTATGGCGATAAGAATTGGAGCGGTGAGTTTATGATAGAGACCTTAAACCACTTCTCCCCATAAGTTTCAATTGAGTTTGAGTGGCTGCTACAGGCTGAGATATAGCATGCAATACGAACATTCGATTCAAAGACATCTTTGTCTCCATGATTAAGCCTCTCTCAGGATGAAACACCTTGCATGTTTCATTTTGAAACAAAAAGGTAACCCCCTTTGCTTGCAATTTACTACTACTCAACAAATTGTTCCTCAGGTCTGGCACATAGAACACTCCTGTGATTATCATTATGATTTCATTCACTTCCAGCTGTAAATTACCCTTTCCGGTTACAACCATGCTTGACATTCCCAATGAAAATGTCCTACCTTGTGACAGTTATAGCACTCCACTATGGCCTTGTTGAAGGTTTGTCTGCCTCGTCCCCTTCCTTTGCCTCTAAAGCTTCCACGACCTCGACTTCTTCCTCCAGTAGACTGCACAAGTGGACTCTCCATCGACATACTCACTTAGAAGACTGTTGCTTCTAGTTTTAACTAGTTTAGGGCATGACTCTGATACCAAATTGTTATGAACAGAAAAAGAAAATTGGAAAGATCAGAAGAATTGGGAGAAATCTCTCATCCAATTGAAGAATGACTAAATCAAATCTAATTCAAATAACTAGATCAAATCTAATCCAAATAACTCAATCAAATCTAATCCTAATAGTTACCATATCTATTTGGTATCATATTTATGTCTCGTATCTATATCTCATTTTTATTTTTGTGACTCTGAGATATTTTGCTTTTATAATTAGACATCTTCACGAAAATAAGTTTAATTTATGTTGAGATGGAGAATAAAAATTTACACTTAAGGACGTTGATACTTGGGACTTTGATTCCTCTTAGTGTGAAGCTTGCATCTTGCAATTACTTGGGTAAAGAATGTGTTTCACTTAAAATTCACTCAAGAGAAAATAATCAAATAACGAACCATATTTGAGAGAGGATAACTTTTTTTTTTTTTTTTAATCTTTGGGAAACAAGAAAGAATAAAAATTAAAACATGGCATGAATGACATCTTCTTGAATCTTTGATTTGTTCTCCTAAATGTATATAAAAAAAATCTTATATATTTTTAGATATAATTTAAGATTATCTATTTAATAAAACTCCATCCAAACTTCTACTCATAAATTTAATTATTATTTCTATACAATTGTTAATATGTAAGAAAATACACGTACAAAATGTTAAACTATTGGTAGTACACTAGTCTCGGTTGTTTGACTAAAACAAAGAAAATACACGTACAAAATGTTAAACTATTGGTAGTACACTAGTCTCGGTTGTTTGACTAAAACAATGCAACCATTGTCCAAACTAAAGAATTTGATTAGAAGCTATCTCCTAATAGAGGGAGGCTCAATTACACTTTCCATTGTCCAAACTAAAGAATTTGATTAGAAGCTATCTCCTAATAGAGGGAGGCTCAATTACACTTTGTTGGAAGATTTGACCCTATCAATTTGAATAGCGTTCTCCAACTATAAATATTGAACTCTGAAGTATTCACGAGCAAAGTAAGTTTGTTGAAACTATCTATAAAAGTGTTCCAAAGTGAGTCATGGAGAAGATTTGCCTTAAAATCTAGTTCCAATTAAGGATGTCAATGATGAAGAAGTGCAAGCTGTTGGAAGGTTTGCCGTGGAAAATTTCAGAGGTGGTAGATATAATTTAATCTACAAGCGTGTGGAGAATGGTCTTTTCAGTCCCATATAGGCTTTGACCCCAAATTTTATATTATTGTGATAGAAGCTATAAATGACAACAATATTCATTGGTTAGATATTGCAATTGTGAAGAAGTTCCGTCATATTCATGGGACGCTACTGCCATCCTATAAGCTCTTATCTTTTGAGGAATTCATCAAATTCCGTCTCTACAAGTAGTATAAGCTCTTATCTTTTGAGGAATTCATCAAATTCCCTTACAATAAGTACTAGATTGCTTTCTCTTCATAAGTAGCTTACAATAAGTTCAAGATTGCTTTCTCTCCATAAGTAGCAGCCACAAGTAGTATAAGCTCTTATCTTTTGAGGAATTCATCAAATTCCCTTACAATAAGTACTAGATTGCTTTCTCTCCATAAGTAGCAGCCACAAGTAGTATAAACTCTTATCTTTTGAGGAATTCATCAAATTCCCTTACAATAAGTACTAGATAGCCACAAGTAGTATAAGCTCTTATCTTTTGAGGAATTCATCAAATTCCCTTACAATAAGTACTAGATTGCTTTCTCTCCATAAGTAGCAGCCACAAGTAGTATAAGCTCTTATCTTTTGAGGAATTCATCAAATTCTCTTACAATAAGTACTAGATAGCCACAAGTAGTATAAGCTCTTGTCTTTTGAGGAATTCATCAAATTCCCTTACAATAAGTACTAGATTGCTTTCTCTCCATAAGTAGGGCTTGAGTATATACTAGATTGCTTCAAGTATAACTAGTAGATTATGTGCTTGTGGGACATTACTCTCTTTTATTTATAAGAACCTTCTTTACTTAAATAAGTCTTCTCTTGCTTGTTAGATTGCTTTCTCTCCATCTTAAATAAGTCCTCTCTTGCTTGTTAGATTGCTTTCTCTCCATAAGTAGTATAACTACTAGATTGCACTAGATTATGTGTCTCTTGCTTGTTAGATTGCTTTCTCTCCATAAGTAGTATAACTACTAGATTGCACTAGATTATGTGCCTCTTGCTTGTTAGATTGCTTTCTCTCCATAAGTAGTATAACTACTAGATTGCACTAGATTATGTGCTTGTGGGACATTACTCTCTTTTATTTATAAGAATGACATAGCCATAATGATATAATAATCTCTTGCTTGTTAGATTGCTTTCTCTCCATAAGTAGTATAACTACTAGATTGCACTAGATTATGTGCTTGTGGGACATTACTCTCTTTTATTTATAAGAATGACATAGCCATAATGATATAATAATCTCTTGCTTGTTAGATTGCTTTCTCTCCATAAGTAGTATAACTACTAGATTGCACTAGATTATGTGCTTGTGGGACATTACTCTCTTTTATTTATAAGAATGACATAGCCATAATGATATAATAATCCTTATATAAGTATCTTTTCTTTTTCTCTCGTACTCACCTTATACATAACATGTTAAATTAATTCATACTTAAAAAAATTATTTCTCCCTTTTGGAGATGCGGGGTATTGATCCCCGTACCTCTTGCATGCTAAGCGAGCGCTTTACCATCTGAGCTACATCCCCACAATTTTTGCATCACAAAACCCTAAATTTCCCCTCATCTTTAATAGTGAAAATGAAGAAATATTTCTGCCCAACATGTCATGAATAGGGAAAAATTGAAAAGAAATAATATATTTAATAATAAATAGTCTTATTTTTGGAGATGTGAGGTATCTATCCCCGTACCTCTCGCATGCAAAGCGAGCGCTCTACCATCTGAGCTACATCCCCGTGATTTTTTCATCATAAAACCCTAAATGTCCCATCATCAATAATAGTGAAAAAAAAAATATCAAAATATTAATAACAAATAGTTTGGTTTGGTGATGCGGGGCATCGATAATTGTGAAATTGAAAAAATATAATAACAAATTAAATACTTTCTTTTGGAGAGGCGGGTTATCAATCCCCATACAACTCGCATGCAAAGCGAGCGCTCTATCATCTAAGCTATATCTCTACAATTTTTACGTCACGAAACCCTAAACGTCTCGTCATGAATAATAGTGAAAATGAAAAAATATCGTTACTCATTATGTCATAAATAAGGAAATATTGAATAGAAATAAAATAGTAATAACGAATAGTTTCTTTTGGAGATGCGAGGTATCGATCCCCGTATCTATCGCATGCTACATTCCCACGATTGTGAGCGCTCTACCATCTAAGCTATATCTCTACAATTTTTACGTCACAAAACCCTAAACGTCTCGTCATGAATAATAGTGAAAATGAAAAAATATTGCTACTCATTATGTCATAAATAAGGAAATATTGAATAGAAATAAAATAGTAATAACGAATAGTTTCCTTTGTTGATGCATGGTATTGATCCTAGTACTTCTCACATGGGATGCAAACGCTCAACCATCTAAGCTATATCCTCAAGATTCTTACATCACAAAATCCTAAACATGTCGTCATCAACAATAGTGAAAATAAAAAATAACGCTATTCATTATGTCATAAATAAGGAAAAATTGAATAGAAATAAAATAGTAATAATGAATAGTTTCTTTTAGAGGTATGGGGTATCGATCCGATCCTCGTACCTCTCGCATGCTAAACAAGCAATCTACCATCTAAGCTACATTCCCGTCATCAAGTGAAAATGAAAAAATATCTCCGCTAATTATGTCATAAATAAGGAAAAATTGAATAGAAATAAAATATTAATAATAAATAGTTTCTTTTGGAGATGCGGGATATCCCCTTACCTCTCGCATGCTAAATGAGCTCTACCATCTAAGCTATATCCCCAAAATTCTTATGTCACAAAGCCCTAAACATCTCGTCATCAGTAATAGTGAAAATGAAAAACTATCTCGGCTCATTATGTCCTAAATAAGAAAAAATTGAAAAAAAAATATATTTAGTAATCGATTCAATCGGAGATGCAAGGTATTGATCCCCGTACTTTCCACATGGGAAATGAACGCTCTGCCATTTGAACTACATCCCTACAATTCTTACATCAAAAAACCCTAAATGTTCCTTCATCAATAATTGTGACAATGAAAAAGTTTCTCTGCATATTATGTCATAAATAAGGAAATATTGAATAGAAATAAAATATTAATAATAAATAGTTTCTTTTGGAGATGCGAGGTATCGATCCTCGTACTTCTCATATGCTAAGCCGTACCTCTCGCATGCTAAGCGAAGCTACATCCCCACAATTTTTGCATCACAAAACCCTAAATTTTCCATCATCAATAATAGTGAAAATGAAGAAATATCGCTACTTAACCTGTCATGAATAAGGAAAAATTGAAAAGAAATAATTGTCAATAATATATTTAATAACATAGTTTTATTTTGGAGATGCGTGGTATCTATCCCCGTACCTCTCGCATGCAAAGCAAGCGGTCTACCATTTGAGCTACATCCCCACGATTCTTATGTTACAAAATCCTAAACATCTCGTCATCAATAATAGTAACATGAAAAACTATCCCTACTCATTATGTCGTAAATAAGAAAAAATTGAAAAAAAATAATATATTTAGTGATCGATTCATTTGGAGATGCAAGGTATCAACCCCGTACTTTCCACATCAGAAGTGAGCGCTCTACTATCTGAATTACATCCCCACGATTCTTACATCAGAAAACCCTAAACCTCCCGTCATCAATAATTGTAAAAATGAAAAAAAATATCTACGCTCATTATTTCATAAATAAGGAAAGATGGAATCTCATTATTTCATAAGTTTAGTGATCGATTCATTTGGAGATGCAAGGTATCGATCTCCGTACTTTCCACATTGGAAGCGAGCGCTCTACCATCTAAGCTACATCCCCACGATTCTTACATTAAAAAATCCTAAACCTCTCGTCATCAGTAATTGTGAAAATGAAAAATATCTCCGCTCATTATTTCATAAATAAGGAAAGATGTAATAGAAATAAAATATTCATCAATAATTGTAAAAATGAAAAAAAATATCTACACTCAATTATTTCATAAATAAGGAAAGATGGAATCTCATTATTTCATAAGTTTAGTGATCGATTCATTTGGAGATGCAAGGTATCGATCTCCGTACTTTCCACATTGGAAGCGAGCGCTCTACCATCTAAGCTACATCCCCACGATTCTTACATTAAAAAATCCTAAACCTCTCGTCATCAGTAATTGTGAAAATGAAAAATATCTCCGCTCATTATTTCATAAATAAGGAAAGATGTAATAGAAATAAAATATTAATAACATAGTTTACATATGTGTCACTTGTGTTATTTTAATGTATTTATTTACTTGGTAAATGTCTTTCATACACTAGACCCCAAATGCCCTTGTTATACCACTTGAAACGTATGTATGAAGCCTTGGGATGGGATGTTAAGAAAGACTATGAGTATTAAGAGCATGGTGGTAAGTATAAAATGTCGAATATGAAGTCCTTACCTTAGATAAGAAGAGATTTAGACATAGGGGCATTTCAAGAATTGAACTCAAAACCTCTTGCACCCCAGTGAGAATCATACCACTAAACCAAATGCCTTTTCTTGAACACCCAATATTTTTAGCTTCTACTCAAATATATTTTTCTCTTAGTAGTTGGAGGGCTATAAAACGAAAAGTTAAATTGTTATAATATACCAGGGTTATCAAATAAACCAACAACCCAACAAAAGAAACAAACTAATCAATTTTGGTTGGATTGATTCGGTTCAGTTCATCAGTTTGTTTGATTTAATTTTTCTATTTTGCCTCGTATGACAAGAAAATAAAGTTGTATTGAATGCACCTTAGTTTCATTTATGACAAACTCATATGAAACATAATTGCATTAATAGTACTCAGAGTTGGAGTCTATAAGCATTTTATGAACTTCAGTGCAATTCATGCTTCATTAAAGATGAGATGAACTTTAGTTATGTAGGTAAACTTTAAATTGCTTCATGTGGAGATTCAATTACTATATGCTAGTTACAATCTTTAGGATTGACTAATTGGACAGGAATTCATGGATTTAGGGAAATTTTTGTGTAATTATCAACTACAACTTATGTTTTCAAATTTTTAGGACACAATTTAGGTAGTTGTTTTTATGAGTCGTAAACTTATTTCTTTGCATAATATGGATTTAGTTGAACTATTATTATCGATAAGATGGAGAAAGAAATTGTCTTTGAATTGACTAATAGACCTAGGTTCATCGTTGTTGTCTTTTAACTTGTTATTTTGCAAAAAGCTTAACTAATATGAACTGTCATGTCACAAGAACTTTTAAATCAAGAATATACCCTACACATCATTCAAGATGGCAATAAAATGGAGTTAAATTGAACACACTTTAGTTTCATGTTTGGCGTGTTCAAGATAAAACATAATTGTGTTAATTATATTGAGTCTGGAGTCTATAAGAATTTAATGATCTTAAGAGAAATTCCTGTTTTATTAGAGGATACCAATTTTATTTAAGGTACTAGGAGTTCAAGAATCTGGATTTGAATCTGGTCAAGGAACAGTAAGATTTGAAAGTTTTGAATTCTAGACAAAATTTGTACCTAATTATTTCTTTTTATGACTAATTATAAATTAAGAGAAAAATATTTTTGTAAAGATAGATTTATCTCTAAAGCTTTCATGACGAAACCATGTTTAGACTAGCAGTTTAAAGTCAAGAGATGCGGTCACAGGTGTGGTTATTTTGGATGGGTTCGTAATAGAACTTACCGTTGAGATGAGGGAGCCTTCAAAGGTTGTGCACTCACAGATGGGGTTGTTATGTAGCGTTAGTCTGTCTTTGTGTTTGAGTCTTTTATGTTGTATTGTTTTCTCAATCTCATTTTAATTTTACAACATTTTCTTATTTTATATTAATTTACTTTTTTTTTTATTTGTTTTCACTCTCAATTTTAGTTTATATTTGAGTTTTGAACCCTTGAAATTTGGTTTGTGACACGTTGGTACCATAGCAGCCAAATTTTAAATTATATAGATTTTTTCTTAGGATAAAGAGTCGTATATCTCTATGACTCAGCTCGATGTCACGTCTCTCCGCGACCAAGTAAGCAGTCTAACCCTATTTTGTATTATATGATATGTTGTAAAACTTGTATGAATTTATTGTATGTTTTGATTTTGGTGGTAGTTATAAAATGTCCTTGGACGTTAAAGAGTGAACGTTAACTATATAAGACAAAAGTGGATCAACGTTATAGTGTCTAGATATGGTGAGGAGGAAAAGAGTGGTCATGAGATATCTGACTAGCCTTAGGAAAACAGAGAGTTGCCGTTGCACAGTGCGAGACATCTATCCATGAAATTTTGGTACTAGAAATGAAGAAACTGGAGATGGTCCCCAAACGGGACAATTTCGAATCGCAATTTCTTTGGTTCCCTGACAGCATCAACCAGATTAACCCTACGGCGTGACAATCCTTGAGCTTCCACTCCTCCGTGGTCATGGTATCCAGCTTCACCCCCAAAATGAGTTCCTGAATATCTTTCACGTATAGATAATCTTCAATCTGCATCTTCTAGAAACTGATATCGAATCCATCAAACTTTTCAATTCCAGTCTTTGAACTTTTCATCTTCACAGATCGTGGTGAATCTCTCCTCGCTCTGATACTAGTTATTAGAATCACACAACAGCGCACACACTTGATCTAAATGAACACAAAGAACATGATAGAGAAAATGTAAGAAGAAATATTGACCAATGGTTTTGTATTAATGACCTTAGGTATGCAAAGAGAGGATATGGAGAATGAGAAATGTACATTTAGGAAGCACTGACTATTGGGTATACATATTATTTCAGTTTATTATATATAGCTTTACTATATGTAACCGCCTACTATATATAATTATTTAGTATATATTTCTCTATCACATTTTTACTATAAATCTCCAGCCTTCATATCCAACATTTTAGAGCCCAAATAGTCAGGGATTGACATCCTGCTAGAACACAAAGTCATTTACATGTCTCTAGCAAAATGTCTAGTAGTAACGGAGTCTAACCCAACGATCATTCAGACAAACATCCATCAACCAAGAGGGGTGAAAATGATGACGATAGTACAGTTGAGAAAGAATCTTAACCATGATGAATCTACACTTGCTGCCATTGTTGTATTTGAAAAGGGGGAGCTCAAGTGTGCTAACCTCAACAAAAACTTTATTGCCACTACATGAACACCACGACCCAAAACAAGAAGGTCAGATATTGGGTTTTAACCCCACCAAGAGAGATCAATCACAAGATTAGTTTTATGTCACCTACCACAAATAGATGTCATACAGCTTAGCTTGAGCTAGTTGAATTCTACAAATAGCAAAATTGTATGTTCACAGTCGGGTTTATTTGACCTGCAAAGGCTCTTGTCAGTGATCACTCAAATGCTTGGCAAACACACCAAGCCAACACCTCTACTAAAGAAGGGAGACAAAAAAAAATCACTAAAGCAACACATGTTCATGCAGAAATACCATCCAGACGGATGAAGAGAAGGGTCGATCACGATAATTTCAAAGCAAATAGAGAGTTATGATAAGTTAAGGTCAGATCAACTTTGAGTTCAAAGCAACAAGAACCAAAGACTGGTTCGAAAATTCTATGGACTAGTCAAAGTTGTCCACAAGATTAGGAAGACATCATATAGGATCCAATTGCTCCTATGGATACAGACTAACCCTGTTGTCCATGTCAGTAACTTGAAACGTTATTATTCCGACCAAGAAAACATCAAGTAAAAGCAGGTGGTATGACGTCATGCAAAGAAGAAATTGTTTCAAGCGAAGAAAGTAGGAAAGACACCAACAGAGAAGACTTGAAGAGTTAACAAACCGAGAAGTGATTTTCAAAAGCTCCTAGTAGGTTGGAAAAGACTCCTCAATACTGAGATCAGCTAGAAGCGCGTCGCGAGACCTAAAGTCAGCCTCATCCTACAACGTTGAGTTTATGAAGAGCCGGTTGATAGAGATATTGTCAAATTACTTTTAGCTTATAACATTGCTTTATTTGAAATTATTTTTAACGTATTTCCTCGCTCACGTTTTCTAAAATATTTCTTCTAAACGTGATTCGAGCATACACTGCTATTGTTCATTCAGTCTAAATTTTGCATGGTTGACTTGTTCATTGGATTAGAACAAATGTCACATAATCATTGTCTCACTACTGCAAGAGTGCGATTGTGACACTTGAAATCCGTTCAGTTGTGGGCCGCATCTTCTGACTAGTTACGTGAGTTTGGCCTAGAGCATACGTGTAGCTTGAAAAAGAAATGGTTGGATGCGGACAGCGAATAAGGGTTGGGCCACGGAAGGTTTTTTTTTACCACATATTGACTTTGGGCTAGTGA
>NW_019268618.1:0-16632 GCF_002738365.1 Cucurbita moschata | reverse complement strand
CTATTTTTTCTTTAATGAAAGCGGATCTAACAGTTTCGATAAAACCAACCTCTTCTAAAGAAGAAGTCGCTCTACCTTGATCACCGTGGACATATGCAGCTCCCGCTTTACCTTTGCCTACCGTGAAAAGGAAAGTTCCCTCAATAGGCCCTCCCAGCTCCCGAACGTCTTTATATCAATCGAGAGAGGTATAGAATAGTACAACAAACCAACAAGACAAGAATGGACTCATAAGATGGGNTTTTTTTTACCACATATTGACTTTGGGCTAGTGAGTCTTAAATTTGGGTTCGTTTGAAAAATTTTGGTTTGTTTTTTAGTTCAAACGAACCCAAATTAAACCTACTAGTTCCTTCTTCCTTGCACGACACACTCTTATTCTCTCTTCTACCTCTTCTTGCTCTTTGAAACTTCTTTAAAGGCTATTGTTCACCGATTATTTGGGCGCATCTTCCTTAAAAGGATTGTGACCACAGATGACCTATGTAGAAAATTTGTACCCTCTTTCCTAAAACCTTTAGCAGACAACATACCTAAAACAGGTGCGCTGACCAGACTGTGCTACACCTCATCTCACCCCCCCCCCGGAGCATATGGATCCACCCAATCGATGAACACTCAAACCAAACTCGCCCATCCTTTTTGGCAAAGGGACGCGAGAACCAATCCGAGTAATCTACAGTGGGGAGACCCCTTAAAGTATTAAGCAAGAATGGCTAGGTTGATAGCAGGGTTAAAGAAAAGGCGAGTATGAAAAGACGTATCGCGTNAAGATGGGCGGTCAGGGAAACTGTTAAGGATATTTAGTAATAAATTATAGTTTACCATATATATTATATTTGATATTTTATTATAAGACAAATATCTAATATTTGCCTTATTACCATAGGTATCTTTCATTTTATTGTTATTTCCATTTATTACTATTTCCATATCCTTGTAATTTATTTGATTATAAATAAGATAAATTTCACACCATTTAGGTGTGGTGGATTCAGCAAACATTCACAAAAACGATTTCATTTGTGTTATCTGCCAAGGAAATGATCAAGGAATTCAGATCCTGAATAAAGTACTGTAGGCAAGCGAAGCTTTTGAAAANATTAAGCAAGAATGGCTAGGTTGATAGCAGGGTTAAAGAAAAGGCGAGTATGAAAAGACGTATCGCGTAACTGTCCCTGTAAGCAGCTTCATTCTTTCTTGATCTATGATCCGACTTTATGAAAAAAAATCAGTCTTTCGGCTGAAAGTGTGACTGTTGGGTATGGATAAGCAGGACCTTTTGGTTCGGGGATAACCGGAGATGTTGGATAAAAAAGCTAAGCAGGCAAGTACAGGACGGACAAAATGCACATACAAATTGATTGACATGATCCCTCTCCCTCTCTCTTTGGCTAGTTGGCTAGTTACACGATAAGCGGGAAAGCATATCAGGTAGGGAAAGAAAGGCTGCTCGATCTCCTGTAAGGCCAACCCTCAACGGCAAGCTCACCAGGCAATGCTATAAGTTCGATAGAAGTCCAAGGTTTTGTCTACTACGGACCAGGAAGCTCTTGGAGGAGCTAACATGAAATGAGAAATACATTCGTTTACGACAACTAATAGATAGCGAACCTTTTGGTAGAAATTGAATGATCCCCTGGCTCGGGCAAGAAAAGAAAAAGGTAGTCGTACTCCTACTTTTTTCGTCGGACGATAGAAAAGTTTGATTTAAAAGATTGAATCACACCTGGTAAGAAAGGCGGTCTTAGCAGGTTTCTCCAAACGTATAAACAAAAAGAGGAAGCAATCGGTCCTAAAGAGGATACCGATACGCATACATTCTCGCATGGAAGAATCTAGCTGAACCGGATCAAGGGTCCTAACTTAGTCCGACTGACCTTCTTTGGCTTGCCCCGCCCTTGTAACAAGGTCAACCCGTACGTGCTCTTTCCTTTCGTTTAGCGAGATAGCTTACCAGCTCTTTCGGCTCATAGCAGCAGTATGAAAAGCGGAATTCTCATCCTGAGTCGAGTCCGCATTGCCATACGAATCGACATCGGCCAAACCAAGAGCTACTATTTTTTCTTTAATGAAAGCGGATCTAACAGTTTCGATAAAACCAACCTCTTCTAAAGAAGAAGTCGCTCTACCTTGATCACCGTGGACATATGCAGCTCCCGCTTTACCTTTGCCTACCGTGAAAAGGAAAGTTCCCTCAATAGGCCCTCCCAGCTCCCGAACGTCTTTATATCAATCGAGAGAGGTATAGAATAGTACAACAAACCAACAAGACAAGAATGGACTCATAAGATGGGCGGTCAGGGAAACTGTTAAGGATATTTAGTAATAAATTATAGTTTACCATATATATTATATTTGATATTTTATTATAAGACAAATATCTAATATTTGCCTTATTACCATAGGTATCTTTCATTTTATTGTTATTTCCATTTATTACTATTTCCATATCCTTGTAATTTATTTGATTATAAATAAGATAAATTTCACACCATTTAGGTGTGGTGGATTCAGCAAACATTCACAAAAACGATTTCATTTGTGTTATCTGCCAAGGAAATGATCAAGGAATTCAGATCCTGAATAAAGTACTGTAGGCAAGCGAAGCTTTTGAAAATGAAAGCGTGTAGAACTCATATCCACTTTATCTTCGATTCGTAAACTTCGGATCTGATCTTCCTTTCCTCTCTGGGTGACTGAGAGACAATTTAGGCCTAGCGTGCATCTGATTCGGTCAACAATAAGGTACAAAGCGGATTGATTAAATGGGCTTGAAGTTTCATTATCATTAGGTCGAAGATCTTTACTAGGTTTAGTGCACTTTGGTAGTTGTGAATGTTGCCGTAATCGAATGTCTTTCTCATTAAACATTCTTTCTTACCAAGCACTCATACTCGCCAGGGTTGAGGAGATAGTCCGTGAGCTAATTGGGTTTCAAGATTGCGTATACGCGAAAAGAGCTCGCTTTCGACTTTCTCCTCGGCATTTTGTGCCCGATTCTGGTTTAGGAAATGGTCTGATCTTTTTCATTAGAGCACATTGATGCTGAAGGAGTCTTCAAAATCGGTGGAGAGGCTATGATGACTTTAAGCTATTCAAATAGCATTACTGATACTACAAAGAAAGGGTATCTAAGTCACACTAGTGGAATAGCTTTTTCATAATAATTATCTCGATATATGATACAAAAAACCTGTCTGATGACTGATAAGGTAAGGGGTTTCAAAAGACAAAAGAATTACAATTCTACGTGTTGATAGAAAAGGAGACTGCCTTCCTGACCATGGATAGGCTATGGGGCTTTGCACTTATCAAGGTGACAGGATTTGAACGTATGGCATGGATAGGCTATGGGGCTTTGCACTTATCAAGGTGACAGGATTTGAACGTATGGCATGGATAGGCTATGGGGCTTTGCACTTATCAAGGTGACAGGATTTGAACGTATGGCATGGATAGGCTATGGGGCTTTGCACTTATCAAGGTGACAGGATTTGAACGTATGGCTCTCTTAAACTTCTTCATTGGTTATGAAAACTTATCAAGGTGACAGGATTTGAACGTATGGCATGGATAGGCTATGGGGCTTTGCACTTATCAAGGACTTATCAAGGTGACAGGATTTGAACGTATGGCATGGATAGGCTATGGGGCTTTGCACTTATCAAGGTGACAGGATTTGAACAGGATTTGAACGTATGGCATGGATAGGCTATGGGGCTTTGCACTTATCAAGGTGACAGGATTTGAACGTATGGCTCTCTTAAACTTCTTCATTGGTTATGAAAAGTTCCTAGAAAGAATACAATCAAACAATTTGTGTAATGCTCTTTTTGAAGTCGGGCTGGAGATGATCTTTATTCTTCCAAGAATATGTTTCATTCTCTATTCTCATGTTCTTGGTTCAATGTTTAAAATTCACATTTTAAATCATATTATCTTGCTTAATTCATTTTGATATAATATTGTTGGAGGCATTTTGAGAATCGAACTTGAAACCTCTCACACCCAAAACAATAATCATACCACTTTGACCAAATACCATTGATAACTATTTTTTTTTTTTTTTGTTTTTTGTTTCCTTTTGTCGGGGCATTCCGAGAATTGAACTCGAGACCTCTTGCACCCAAAGCAAGAATCATACCACTAAACCAAATGCCCTTATAATGGACCATATATTAGACCTCTTGCACCCAAAGCAAGAATCATACCACTAAACCAAATGCCCTTATAATGGACCATATATTAGACCTCTTGCACCCAAAGCAAGAATCATACCACTAAACCAAATGCCCTTATAATGGACCATATATTAAGTTGTTTCTGTTATGTATCATCATTATTTCATTTATTATTTTGTTAATGAAATCCATGATCAATTATTATTATATCTTTTAGATCTAGACCGCTGTTAAATTATTTACATAGGGTTTACGATAATTACTGTAGAGAGAAGAAAAAAGAATAGAAGTAGTAGAGAGAAGAAAAAAGAATAGAAGTAGTGTAAAAAGATAATTACTGTAGAAAGATAATTAATGTAGAGAGAGAAGAAAAAAGAATAGAAGTAATGTAAAAAGAATAAAAGTTATGTTAAAAAAGATATAATTACAGTAGAGAAAAGAAAAAAAATAGAAGTAATGTAAAAATTTGATAGTTCCATTTGAGACATATATCGTGGAGTACACAAGTATTAAAAGAGCATTTACTGTAGAAAAATAATTACTATATAGAGAAGAAAAACGAATAGAAATAGTAGAGAGAAGAAAAATTACTGTAGAGAGAAGAAAAAAGAATAGTCGTGTAAAAAGATAATTACTGTATAGAGAAGAAAAAAGAATAGAAGTAGTGTAAAAAGAATCAAAGTTATGTTCTAAAAAAGATAATTAGAAGTAGGGTAAAAATTTAATAGTTTCATTTGAGACATATATCGTGAAGTACACAAGTATTAAAAGAGCATTTACTGTAGAAAGATAATTACTGTAGAGAAAAGAAAAACGAATAGAAGCAGTAGAGAGAAGAAAAATTACTGTAGAGAGAAGAAAAAAAAGAATAGTAGTGTAAAAAGATAATTACTGTAGAGAGAAGAAAAAAGAATAGTAGTATAAAAAGATAATTACGGTAGAGAGAAGAAAAAAGAATAGTAGCGAGAATCATACCACCAGACCAAATGCTCTTTATAAAAAAAATGCAACATTTTTAACTCCTACTTAATATATTTTTTTCTCTCAAGTTTGAAATTTATTTTCTTGGACGGTTGTTGGACTATAAAACAAAAAATTGATGGTCTAGTATTTTACTTGTAAGTAAGGCATGTAATATTGAATTGTTCTAATATGCAAGTGTTATCAAATAAACTACAACCCAACAAATGAATCAAACTAATCAATTTGGGTTGGGTTGGATTTATTCGGCTCAGTTCATCAGTTTGTTTGATTTAATTCTTCTATTTTGCTTCGTATGACAAGAAAATGAAGTTGTATTGAATGTACCATAGTTTGATTTATGACAAACTCATATGAAATATAATTGCATTAATAGTACTAAGAGTTGGAATCTATAAACATTTCAAGAACTTAAGTGCAACTCATGCTTCATTAAAGACAGATAAACTTTAGTTAAGTAGCTGGAACTTTAAATTATTTCATGTGGAGCTTCAATTACTCTATATTAGCTACTATCTTTAGGATTTACTAATTGGACACGAGTTCTTGGATTTAGCGGATTGTTTTATGTAATTTTCAACTACAACTTATGTTTTCAAATTTTTAGGTCATAATTTAGGCGGTGGTTGTATATTATGGATGAACACTAGAGTTTCTATCCCGTTTACTACAACTACTCTATTTTTTGTTCGAAGGCTATAATTGTCATCTATGTTGTATGACAATAAAATTTGTTTAGATGAAATTTTAGTTAAAGTTGCATATTTTACTTCTTGCGAGTAAAAAACTTTGTTTCTTAGCATAATATGAATTTAGTTGCAGAGTTATTAGGAATAAGATGGAGAAAGAAATTTTCTTTAAAATAATAAACAGACCCAAGTTCATCTTTGTTGTTGTCTAATTGTGATTTTGCAAAAAGCTTAACTAATATGAAATATCAAGGTAAATCAAGAATATATCCTCCACGTCATTCAAGATGACAATAAAATGGAGTTAAATTGAACGCAGTTTTAGTTTCATGTTAGTAGGTTCAAGATGAAGCATAATTTTATTAATGATATTAAAGAGAAATTCGTGTTTTATTGGAAGAGACCAACTTCATTTAAGGTACTAGGAGTTTAAACTACTTCCATTGTAATTTCAATCACTCCACAATGATTACAAATTTAGGGTTGGCTACTTGGACATCAATTATCAACTTTAGGTTATAATTTAGGTAGTAGCCATTATAATATTAATGAGCATAAGAGCTACAATTCTTCCATGGACCATATGTGTTATAGTTAAATGAATATATATATATTATGTATGTCGAGGTTTGGGTAAAGCACAAAGTAGTAAGGAACACCATTGTCAACTCTAGAGCCACCCACAACTCATGATGGAGACCGATGCAAAATATTTTAACATCCTTTGGCATCAAGATACAGAAAAGATGAACGCCGTCAAATTGGAAGCTTTACCTGTCTTAAGAGTCACAATGAGAACTCTAATCAAGCTGGAGCCTTGGACTAGGCAAATTGTTTAGTGATAGTTGAAATGGATGACTTCGACGTCGTGTCAGGAATGAACGTCCTGCTGAAACACAAAGTTAGTTGTCGAGATTGGTAATGTGAGTTTGTAACCCATCCATTGAGGTTCTTGGAATGATTCTATAGCTTATCATTTCAATGTTGGGAGTTGTTGGATCATGGGTCTTGGGCGAAGGAATCCTTTATTTATGGCCCTTGGAGTTGGAGGAAGTGTCACAACGCTAATTTTTTTTCAATTTTTTTTTCTATTTATTGATTTTATTTCAATTTTGTCAAACTCACTCAGGTGCTCATCTCAATCATTTCAGCCTTATTGGCGTTCAATAAGAGAGACCTTCGAAATAACCTGTAACTATTTAACTGGATTATCACATTAACAATTTGAATCAAATAAAGTGACATTAACCATTTTAATCACCTCAACCCCACTTGTTGAACTTGACCAAATGTCTATAACATAACACTAACAAAGGTACAAAGTAACCCAAACAAAGGTACAAAGTAACACTAACAAAGGTACAAAGTTCATAAAAGTCTTTTTAATCTAAAATACTATTGAACTTGACCATTATAATGCCTCTCAAACGTAGGTAAAGTTTAAATTCGGGTCTCCTTGTCAAACTCACTCGGGTGCTCATCTCAACCATGATGGCGTTCAACAAGAGTGACCTCGAAAATAGCCGGATTATCGCATTAACCATTTGAATCACCTCAACTCCACTTGTTGAAATTGAAACAAATATCTATAACATAACACTAACATTGGTACGATGTTCATAAAAGTCTTTTTAATCTAAGATACTATTGAACTTGACCATTACAGTGCCCCTCAAAATGAGGTAAAGTTTAAATATAATTGGTGACAAAAGATGAAACTATAAAATAAAAAGAATTAAGAAAATAATATTCAATTTCAGAGAATCAAACCAGAATCTCCTAGGTGAAAGCCAAATATCCAAACCGTTCGACAACAATGAATTTTTGGTGTAGTTGTCCTAAAGTCTTTTGTCTAATCGCCGAAGAGTTTTACTATGATGTTTTGGGTAATGTCTAACTCTTCGACATGTCCTTTCATGTGTGTGATAGAGTTCTCAGAGTTACCGCGATGTTTCGAGTTGTTCGATCGTGTGGCTCTTTCTTCAAAAGGGTCAACATCAAACGTCAGGTCTTTGATTGGCAACCCATCCAGAGGAGCGTCTTTGATCTCAACCATGACGTCGTTCAACAAGAGAGACCTCAAAAACGATTGGATTATCGCATTAACCATTTGAATCACCTGCTCATCTCAACCATGATGTCGTTCAATAAGAGAGACCTCGAACACGACTGGATTATCGCATTAACCATTTGAAATTGAACAAAATATCTATAAAAAAACTCTAACAAAGGTACGAAGTTCATAAAAGTTTTTTAATCTAAGATATGAACTGTAAAATAAAATGAAATAAGAAAATAATATTCCATTGCCGAGAATTGAACTCGAGTCTCGAGGGTGAAAGCCAGATATCCTGATCGCTGGACGACAATGGATTTTTTATGTTGATGTCCTGAAGTCTTTTGTCAGATCGCTGAAGAGTTTTAGCATGATCTTTTGCTTAGTGTCTAACTCTTCGACACGTCCTTCCCTGCGTGCGTTAGAGTTCTCAGGGCTACCGCGACGTTTCAAGCTGTTCGATTGTATGGCTCTTTCTTCAAGAAAGTCAATATCAAATGTTAGGTCTTTGATTGGCAACCCATCCACGGGAGCGTCGATTGCATCGATTCCATCAACGATCTTCCTATGAGTTTATGGTGCATGACCCATTTTTTATACCATTCACCTTCGAGCACTACCCTAGTTTTGCATCGTCCATGAGATGCATTGCGGCTAACGTAACTCTCAGGTCATATGAAAAAGTTCCTGTAGCCCTCAACTCTCAGGTCGTATGATAGAGTTCTTAGAGCTACCGCGACATTTCGAGGTGTTTGATCGTGTGGCTTTTTTTCAAAAGAGTCAATATCAAACGTCAGGTCTTTAATTGGCAACCCATCAAGGGGAGCGTCGATTGCATCGATTCCATCAACGGTCTTCCCATGGGTTTATGGTGCATGACTCATTTTTTATATCATCCACCTTTGAGCGCCACCGTTGAGATGCATTGTGGCCAACGTAACTCTTAGGTCCTATGAGCAAGTTCCTGTAACCTTCAAGTATTGTTATACGTCAAAAATAAAGTTTTTTAATTCCTTAGCATCCCGGTTCCCATTTAAGGGTTTGTGTTTTTGAATTTTCAGTTTGTTAAGCCCATCATGAGCTTGGCTTGGGGTGTGGTTCTCTACGACCCTCACTCTGGTGCTCATCTCAGTCATCTCAGCCATGATGGCGTTCAACAAAAGAGGCCTTGAAAATGACCGAATTATCACATTAACCATTTGAATGACGTCAACCTCACTTGTTGAAATTGAACCAAATATCTATGACATAACACTATTAAAGGTTCAAAGTTCATAAAAGTCTTTTTAATCTAGGATACTATTAAACTTGACCATTATAGTGCCTCCCAAACCAAGTTCATAAAAGTCTTTTGAATTTAAGATACTATTGAACTCATCCATTATAGTGCTTCTCAAGCCTAAGTAAAGTTTAAATATAATTGGTGACAAAAGATGAAACTATAAAATAAAAGAAATAAGAAAATAAAATTTCATTGTCGAGAATCAAACTTAGGTCTCCTCGATGAAAGCCAGATCTTCTGTGTAATGTCTAACTCTTCGACACGTTTTTTTATGTGTGTGATAGAGTTCTCAGAGCTATCGCCACGTTTCTTGTTATTCGATCTTGTGGTTCTTTCTTCAAAAGAGTGAACATCAAACATTAGGTCTTTGATTGGAAACCCATCCAGGGGAGCGCCAATTGTTTCAATTCCATCAATGGTCTTCCCTTGATTTTTTGGTGCATGACCAGTTTTTTATACCATTCACCTTCAAGCGCCACCATAGTTTTACATCGTCCATGAGATGCATTGTGGGCCAATGTAACTCTTAGGTCCTTTAAGCAAGTTCCTATAGTCTTGAAGTATAATATCAAAACATGTTAACGTATTTGATATGTCAAATATTAAAATAATTGATGTGTATCATAAACATTAAATAAAAATATATATTTGAAATTTGAATGCGATTCATATTAATTAAACATATATTATGATATTCTACAACATTTTAATATTATTTAAATAAGATATTATATCTTAATGTATTAGGTATTCAAATATATAATTTGACAAAAATTATCACAAGTTCACCGTAAATAGAACCCTAGGGTTAAGTCAAAAAGCATCAAACACTAAATACTGTGACATTTTAGGTGATATTTTGGAGAGGAAGCTGATAAGGTTTTCAAAGAGCATGTGGTCATGTCTGACATTTTAGGTTAACAACATGGCACCAGAAATTCTGATACTGGTAACTAACTACAAACCTCTTATAAATAAGATATCCAATCCAAAACAGAAATGATTTGATAAAAAGAATTTAGAGTCAAATATTTTTATAAAATTTGACATGAAATTGGGATTTTGGAAAATTCTAATTTCCTAAAAGGACAAACATAAAATAGCATTTATGTCAAATTTAGAAAATACGAGAGGAATGTTATGCCATTTAGGCTAAAAAACGCTCCATCCGAATTTCAGAAGATTATGAATGATATTTTAAATTTTTTCAAAAAATTTCGATAGTTGATGATGTGTTGATATTTTCTAAAACCATTAAGATCAACACTTTAAACATCTACATACATTCATTAATGTAATAAAAAAGAAATCAGCTAGTTGTGTCCATACCAAAAATCAAATAATATGAAACTCAGACCCGTTTTCTTGGATTTTAAATTTATTTGAGCCTTATTAAAACCCATCCAATGGTCTTTGTCTCAAACTTTGGTGATGACGTATCCTAGAAAAGCCAACTTCAAAAAAATTTTAGGTTCTTTCAATTACGTGTCTTATATCCTTCAAGATATCAAGCACATTTACAAATGTCTTGATGAGTGTCTTCAAAATAATACAAAGTCTTGATTTGTAAGGGATATCTCTACAACAAAAAAAAATCAAATCATTAGTCAAATAAACTCTCTACTTAAGTCTTATTGACCCAAGGGCAGATCTCATAATGAAACGTGACGCATCAAATATCAGATATGGAGGTATCTAAAATTGTCAAAGAGGACAAAGAATCAATTATCATATTTCATTCAAAAGCCTCCAATAATACCATACAAATTACAAAAGAGTAAAAAAAAAAAATATATATATTATTTCCATTGTACACTGTGTACACAAATTTTAAAGAAAATTGAATTAAAAAAACTATTAAAATCTATTTGAGAGTAAAATTTAGTTTTAGAAAAAAAAAAAGGAATAATCTTGTTTCAAACAAAAAAAATAATTTTGCTAGATAGAAGTAAATTTGGTTGTGGTTTGATTTTAAAATTCTACCTATAAAAGAAGTTGAAAACACCTTGGGAGATTACCTATGGGAGAGTTTCTAACAAAGTCTCTCTTCTCTTCTCTGTCTTCTCAAACTCATACTAATCCAACCAATTATTTGCATGGACTCAAAAGTTCAATTACCTCTCAAAGAAGTTGAAAACACCTTGTGAAAATTTGTAAGGATACTACGACCTCTAGCTTTGCAAAATCCAGCGTTGTTGAAGCTTATCAAAATCGCTGCAAAAATAAAGTTTAACAAGTGGTTCTATGATGTAGTGGTTAGCACTTTCGACTTTGAATCTAACGACCTGTGTTTAATTCCCAATAGGTAATCCACCAATTTATACAAAGTTGGTCCATAGCCGATTCGGTAGGGTCACTTTTGGACCGATAATCTGTAGAAGGGGTCACTAAGGTTGAGATCATACAAAATGGGTCCTAGCTCAATGTTAGAGCATTTGATTGCAGATCAAGAGGTCACCAATTCGAACCTAGTTGGGCCCTTCTATCTTGGATAGAAATTTGTTACACTTTTTGGACCGACACTATGTCTAAGGGGTCACTAAGGTTAAAATCCTACAAAATGGATCCATGGCTCAGTGGTAAAGAATTTGACCAGTCACCTGTTTGAACTTGGTTGGACCCTTTTATTTTGGATAGACACTTTTTACACTTTTGGACTGACACTTTAGAAGGGGTCACTAAGGTCGAAATCATGCAAAATGGGTCCATAGCTCCGATTTACTCCCGACCACCGATTGTCTAAAGGAAAAGAAATAAGAATAATTACCGATTCCAAACCTTATTCCAGAGTCCTCCACAACATAGAACCATGTGCTTTGAACCCCCACAACATAGAACCATATACTTAGAACCCGATGTCCACTATTCTCGTTATTCTTTTCAACTACGAACATTCCTGCATTCTGCACTACTAGGATATTGACATCCTTAATTGGTACTAAAGCATCTAAAGGCAACCCTTCCACACGGCTCATTCTAACACCTTTGGTAAATAGTTCCAAGAGACATTGTTAGGCCGATTTTGTTCACGAATACTTAAGAATTTGATATTTATAGTTGTAGTTGAACGCTACTTAAATTGATGAAGTGAAATCTTACAATAGAGTCTAATAAAGCGTTTGTCCATTAGAATAGATTGGAATTAAATTCTTTATAGTTCGAGATAATAGTTGTATTCTTTAAGTCATTGAGACTAGTGTTACTAGTACTTGTTAGTATATTTGAGACTCATCCCTACCACCTAAAGTTTCTTTGATATTGTAGTTGGATCTATGAGACTCATCCCTCAGATGTGAAAGAGTAGTTATATCCAACATTCTTACTTGTGTGCCTCTTACAATACTCTCAACAAATGGATCGCTTGTTCTATTCTACTATACTTTACTTCCTCTTAATAACGGTGTGGTATTGACACAACTCATATTAATGATAATCATCAATTACATCCAAAACTAGAGTATAGTGGTCGACTATCGTCAAGGACCCATTCACCATTTCCATTCCTACCGACGGAAAAGTTTTATTACATTCATTTCTTTCTCCTTTCTAACTTCTTCAGTCTCACATTAAACTTTTTTTTATTTAAAAAAAAAATTAAACGTGAAAAGGGAGAAAGAAAGAAAAAAGAAAACCCTTAATTTTGAAAGCTTATCAAATACTCTTTGACCGATGTAAAGAAAGCTTGAGAATAATTTATTCTCATGTCCCTCTTTGACACTTGTTGGATATATATCCGCCCTTCACATGTCGTATCATAATCATATCATATCGTAAAAACTTCGTGGTTATATCCTTCCCTAATTTATCATAGTCTTATCGTCCTTAGACATATCAAAGTTGTGTCGTTACCTGAACGTACCTTAGTCATAACGTTATAGGAAAGTATCGTAACGCTATCGTTCTATCAATCTATCATAATCCTATCTCTTTCTACCCATAACCTAATCGTATTGTTTTATGAATCCATCGTGACCATATCGTTTTTATCAATTTGTCATACCCATAGCACTTTGATACGTAATCAAACCATAACGTTTCATGAACATGTCTTACTCCTATCGTTATATTACGTTTAGTGCATCCTCCTCGTATCCTATCTCAAATATACCATTGAACACATGGTACCGTAAGTATTATCATACAATTCACATATTATAACTAATCATAAACATATCGATTCACAAACATTTCACACATATCAATATATATGACACTTCCAGAACCACGGGCATAGTTAACATCAAATATAACCATACGGATGGTAAGGCCACCTACCTGATTAGCTTAGGCTGGTGTCCCCAATTTATCCTTAAGAAAGTTTGATTTGTCCTTTGTATTAAAGTCAACCTATATGAACCTGACATCAATTTCAATCATTTCTCTAAAATTTATGATGCTCTAGTGTTAGATTTCATGGGAATATTGCATGAGTAAAGTCTTTGAATTTTTTACTTGTGTTCCTCATCTTACTTCCGGGTTTGTTACATTTTTTTTTAAAATTATGTTAGCAATGAGCCAATTTAGTCAATTCATTTTTTTTTTTAAATTTATGTTAGTCATTACTTTTGGCTAATTTAATCTATTTTATTTTATTTTATTTTATTGCTATTGATTTATTTTATTTTATTTATTTATTTATTTTGCTATTGATGACTATCTTTCTAAAACATACTAAATAAAACTAAATAATTGGTTAAAAGAGGATATGGGATATAACTTAACGATAAATCTCTTTCCATATGAGAATAACTCATTCTCATGTCCATCTTTGCTACCATGTACTAAATTAAGGATTTTATTTCTCTTTGGTCAAAACCATCCTTAAAGCACAAAATTGAAGTTGTAGTTAGTCAATTATAATATTTGACGTGCTAGTTTTCAAACTATTTTAAATGGGTGTAAAGAAAGCATGAGAATAACTTAGTGTCACTAATTTTACACGTGTTGGGCATGTACTGAACACTTGTTAATACAATGGATACATTACAAATTTATAATCCATCGTATCAGACACTTGATTTTGAATATATTTTGAGAGTGAACCGTACCTTAAGCTTTTTTTCAAGTATACAAATATATAAACTTATTTATATGAATTTATTTCTAATATAAAATTGATAAATTTTTTGAAATAATTCTTTTTAATTAATATATCATTGTCACATCGGTGTCCTAGTTTTTTAAGAATGACATGTTACTGTTAGGAACAGAAAAAGAAAACTGCAAACATCAGAAGAATTGGGAGAAATCTCTCATCCAATTGAAGAATGACTAAATCAAATGTTATTCAAATAACTAGATCAAATCTAATCCAAATAACTCAATCAAATATAATGCTAACAATCCCTCCCTTAAACTAAACACGTATAGTAATTAGTTTATATCTACGACCTCATACTGAACATCCACCAGGTAATTTCATCAATTCCCATGTGCCATTTCTGTTTATTGCTCCAAATCCATGGCTTGCCTCCATTTCTCACTCTTCAATGCTTCTTTAAAGTTTACAAAGTTTGCAAGTTCAGTAGGGGTAAACATGGCTGAGCTTCATCATCTTCTTTACAAAAAAAACTTCTCCTATTGCATAGTCTCTCATCCAGACTGCTTCATCAACATCTTCACAAAAATCTTCTCCTATTGAATAGTCTCTCATCCTGACTGGTGGTCTCTTATTCCTTGCCTTATTTGAGATAGGAGAGCTTGCTTCAGCCAAAGAGCCAAATGAAATATTTTCCTCTGTAGTATTTTCATCTGCCGCTTCTATATCATTATTTTTATCTGCAGCTTCTATATCATAGAGTCCGTAAGTTTTTGACTCTTCACTAACTCCCAGCAAAACATAACTCAAACTCTTATCATCTAGCCTAGTTCTCTGAGCTGCCTCCTCTTTTTATCTCTGAACCAACTTGAGCTCACAATGTTGTTCTTCTTCCTTCCGCTGCAGCTCCAGAACTAATCGTCGCTGTGCTTTTTCTTCCCTTCTTCTATTCTCTTCCAGCATTTTATCTTGCTCGTCTCTCTCTTTTCGTGCTTGTTCTTCTTTTTGTCTTGTAGCAGTAAGAGCGAATTCTTTCTCTTTCTCAAGCTGCACATCAACATTATCAAACAACTTCGTGCAACCTTTCTCTATTCGCCTCTGTATTTCTAATTTAGTCTCTTCAGAGTTTAATCTTTCTTCAACCTTCTTTTGAATTAATTAGTTCTTCCATCCTCCTAGTTGCATCTTCTTCTAACTTCTTCAACTCTGCTTCACGCCTTTTCTTTTCTTCTTCCTCTTTCTTAAGCTTCTCTATGGAATGATTCTGATTAGTGGATGCACGACTAGGACTAGAACTGGACGATTTGGGGAAAGAAGATAACGAGCAAGACCTACTTCTGCGTTGGCGGTTGAGGGAACTTGAACGGCTGCTTCTCTTGGAATGGGTAGTGGAATGATAGGGGGAAGAACTTGGGTTCCTTCTGCTTCTCTGGCTATGGCAATAGGAATTGGAGCGGTGAGTGTACGACAGAGACCTTGAACCACTTCTCCCCATAAGTTTCAATTGAGTCTGAACGGCTGCTACAGGCTGCGATATAGCATGCAATACGAAATACGAACATTCGATTCAAAGACATCTTTGTCTCCATGATTAAGCCTCTCTCAGGATGAAACACCTTGCATGTTCCATTTTGAAACAAAAAGGTAACCCCCTTTGCTTGCAATTTACCACTACTCAACAAATTGTTCCTCAAGTCTGGCACATAGAACACTCCTGTGATTATCATTATGATTCCATTCACTTCCAACCATACATTACCCTTTCCGGTTACAACCATGCTTGAGTTGGTTCCCAGCTTCACTGAATCTTTGAAACTTCCATCAAAATCTGAAAAATATTCCTTCTTCCCACACATATGATTTCTACATCCCGAGTCAAGGAACCACATATCTTCTCTATTGGCCTTATTCGTATTCACGTAAGCCATCGGCGACATCTCTTCTCGATTCTCTGCATAGTTTGTCTCCTTCTCCTTGCTTTGACATTCCCATTGAAAATGTCCTAGCTTGTGACAGTTATAGCACTCCACTGTGGCCTTGTTGAAGTTTTGTCTGCCTCGTCTGGAATTGCTTTGACATTCCCATTGAAAATGTCCTAGCTTGTGACAGTTATAGCACTCCACTATGGCCTTCTTGAAGGTTTGTCTGCCTCATCCCCTTCCTCTGTCTCTAAAGCTTCCACGACCTTGGCTCCTTCCTTCAGCAGACTGCACAAGTGGACTCTCCATCGACATACTTTTATTATGACACACGTAGAAGACTGCTACTTCTAGTTTTAACTAGTTTAGAGCATGGCTCTAATACCAAAATGTTAGGAACAGAAAAAGAAAACTGTAAAGATCAAAAGAATTGGGAGAAATCTCTCATCCAATTGAAGAATGACTAAATCAAATCTAATTCAA